>NW_028249554.1:0-23956 GCF_964263255.1 Lissotriton vulgaris | reverse complement strand
TTATGTGAGTGTCCCATTGTATCTTATGTTGTTGTCTGAGGACATGCTCCTGCCACCAACCAACATTGAGACATGATTAGCTGGGGGAGAAGCATGCCCACATAGCGACACCTCTCAACTGTTGGTAGACCTCCTTATTAAACAAGAAATAATTATTGAACAGGCAAAGCTCGATAATTTTGATTAACAGACAAGTATGTTCCTGTTAGTGAATAGACCTATTGTCCAGATAGTATTTTACTGCAAGCAATCCATCCAAATGATGGATGCTTGTGTAAAGGGATTCAATGTCCATTACTATGAGCAGAAAATTGGGTTGCCATTCAATATTCTTAATTTTCTTAGGAAGTCAGATGTATCTTTTACAAATGATGTTAATCCGATGAAATAAGGCTGTAGAAAATAGTCCACGTATTTGGATATTGTTCCATCATGCTCTTCAAAGCCAATATAATTGGCCTTCCCGGGACTGGGACCACCTTCTTATGTACCTTTGGAATGAAATTGAGGAAAGGTGTAATAGGATGTTCGACTTTCAGAAAGTTTATTTCCTCCTTGGTTAGCAGTTCCTACCTTTTTTATTGGAATAGATGTTGTATCACTTTGTCCTGAGTTATATATATCTCTTCTTTGGAGGCTTTTCTATAGCAAAAACGGTTTAGTAAGTGTCTATTAGTCTCATCCAGGTATTGGTACTTGAGCCACAGCACAACATTACCGCCTTTATCCGATTTATTCACAATAATATTGCATTGTTGTTTAGCTTCTGAACTAAGGCATGGTATTGATTTTGTTTGAACTTTCTTTGTCGTTGATCTTGATTTATTGTACAATTCAAATGTTTCAATTTTTCTACTACTCTGTCGCTAAAAGTATCGACAGCATCTTTTGGCATGAGTGGAAAGAACATTCATGGTGGGCGAAATAGGCAAGTTGCTGATTTGCTTGTGTTAATGCCCACTGGCAAAGAAGACTCCCAAACAGTGCTATTTTCATCCAACATTGATTGCAACTGTAAGGTTGGGATATCTTTAACCTGTAAATTGGTATTAGGATTATCAGTCACAGAGGTAGCATTGGAGACAGTAGAACATTTATTCAGTTGAAAGTATTTGATCAATTTCAGTTTTCGAATAAATTTGAAAACGTGAATTTGTGATTGATTATAGGAAAAGTTACTCTCAGGACAGTATGTTAAGCCTAAAGAGAGAAGGTGTATTTCGGCTGATGGAAGTACTGTCTCTGTGAGATTTATTACAGTATTGTTAGCTGTTTGAACTGCTGTCTCCATTTGTTGTTTGTATTCCCTCTGTTGGTACTGCCGCCGGTGCCTCCGCCACCTCTCCCTCCCGCGTTGATTGCTGTTTATCTTTGCTGTAGTGGAGTATTGTGGGGGCGCAAGTTCTGCCTCCGGTCTTGCCAGATAAACTTCAGTTCCTCTGCTGGAGTAAGATTGGTGACTCGTGTTGGTGGTACTACTGATGTAATTTGTCCACCATTATCAGACTCGCTATTCGAGGTAAAGGAATTCGCATCGGATTCAATATTTGCCGCAGGAGTCATTGCAGATGCTGATATCAAAGGGTCAGATACTTTGGGGCCTATTAGGATGGCGGGCGGATCGCCCCCCGCCAGGCTGGCGGTAGCCACCGCCGGCCTGGCGGGGGCGATCCACCCGCCATCCTACCTTGAATGACCCCCCGCCATATTAGCATGGCGGGGTACCGCGGCGGGCAGAAAGACCGTCTGCCGCTTTTCCGCTCCGGTCGCCTTGCGGCCGGGCGGAAAAGGGTTTATATGGTGGCAGTGTCTATTAGACATCGCCAGCCATATTATGATGGGCATTTGTGAATGCCTTTCTGTGGCGGCATTGTGGCATGCGGAGTCCCCCTGCGGGGGCCCGTTGTGGGCCCCCAGGGACTCCGGGGGTTGCACATGGGGGGTACCTATGGTACCCCCCTGCATTTCAATGCACAACATGACAGGCACCTTACGGTGCGTGTCATGTTGTGCATTGAAATGCACAAAATACATTTTTAACAGTGCTTTCAGCACCGCCCGCCGCAATGCAAAAAATGCGGGTTAGCGCCCGCCACTGTGGCGGGCGCATCCTAATATGTTCAACGGGACCCCTGCCCTTATGGCGGGTGGTCCCATTCACTGGTAGGATGACGGGCGGACAACATCCACCAGTAATCCTAATGGGGGCCTTTGTTGGCAAGGGCCTGCAGTTTATAATTGTCGAATTTTCTGGAAGATTTGAATATTCTCCCTGTAGCATATTGATTTTGATCCCTTGCTAACTTAAATACCTTTCATGCCTTTATGAAGTCTTTTTTATTCTTAATTCTATATCAGCACAACCCTTTGTGACTGCCTCTTGTTGTCCTGTGGCATCCAATAATCCATTCACTCGCTCATTTTCGGACAGTGTTGTTTCTCTGTCTATTTCAACATACTTGATCAGTATGTGCCCCATATTCATGGACATCTGCAGATTGTTGTCAGCCCACTCCTTCAACATTGCTGGATTTGGATTCTCAAACGTCAGGGCAATGAGCACTCTAAGGCATCGTAGTACATGATTTGCATCACAATATTTATCAAGAGATTTTTTCTCCCACCACTTGGTAAGTTCTGTCCTAAGCAATTTTTTATACGGTCCTCAATAGAGATCTCACATCAGTACTGTTCTATTGTCCTCGTTGTTCTGTACTAACATCTGGCAAATTTTGAAACAATGCCTCTGCAGCTGCTTCTCCGTCCCGCAGCGCGTCATTGGTTGACATACTGGAGAAATTACAATTTACTGAGGCGCACTGGTCGTGAATGTGCCTTAATTGGTAGCACCCGATGTCAACGAGTGATCCCTCTACATGCTGATTGCATATAAGCAGTGCTGCAATAGCTCCACTTACTGCATAGAACTATAGGTCCCAAGACTTCTCCGAACACCTGTGCTCTGCGGCCGATGCTTCTTCACCATCACGTTGCGGGGGGCACAGCCAACGCTTACTCCTTCTGAGTTGGATTCTAACGCAGATGCGTAATTGGCTGAACTCAAACTCAAGCAAGCTTGACAAGCTAAACGCGTTACTGAAATAAACCATTATCTGGCAGTTGGACAGACTCTGAGTGATCACTTTATGCAAAAGGCTATTGATACAATGTCCCTTCGCGCTCCGCCGGCTATAGCAATCCTCTGCCAAGGGCGAGTGGAGACAGAAGGAGCACTGTTTTTGATATATATTACATTTCACTCATATAAAACCATTGAAATTCCCACGTTATAGTTAGTGAGTGATGCCACTGACCATGTCATTGTCAGGAATCATTCAGTCAGTTCCTTATACAATACAGGACACTTTCGTTCCAAGAAGACATCCAGGGTTGTGGTGAAACCTAGGATGGTGAGTTTCTGGGTAAATGTGAAATAGTTTGGAAATTCAAGATGGTCGCCGCTATTGCCGTGGTGACATATTGGCGACGTTCTAGTTTCCAGTAATCTTGAGGAGCGAGAGCGCAGAGCACTGCGCACTTCAAAATAGACTTTGCCGTGAGTGGCCGCCATTCAAGGCGCTCACAGGAATTTCAAGTTTCAGTGTTTTCAGTGAGAATAATTCATAGCCCTGTTTCTGAATATCTTAGTTCTAATCGGATGTGGGTGTAAGGCATCGTAAACCAAGACTGTGAAAGGTTTGAATCTTTCGACGTGTCAGTGAAGAAAAGACCGTCGGAAGGAGGTTGCGCTTTTACAGTAATTCCAGCGAAGAGTTTCTGAGGAGTTCTTTGATCGAGAAAGACTTTCTGAACTTTTACTGAGGAGAATTATCCTCAACTTGGCAGTTCCATCACTTCAGAGCTACGCAAGGCTGCGAACGGCTGTGACAGCAAACAGTCAATCACCGGAGGATAAAGTAAGACTTTTCCAATCTTTCTTGGAAGACATTCCAATTCCCCCCAGAGCTTCCCCATTGCGCTACCCCTTTTCTTCCCTCCCTCTTTCTCCTTCCTGGTTCCTTTTTGCGCGTATCTTCCAAGTGTTCAAGACTGTCGACATGAGCAGCATGACAATTTACTAGAACCTGTGAACAGACTCCCAATTTGAAAGCAACGTTGCCATTGAAGAAGGTAGGGGGGAAAATACTTGTTTAGTGTCAGGGAACATTTTCCTCTATTCAGTTTACTAACGGGGTGTTCTCCTTTTTCCAGTATTGTCCACTCCTTCATGGTAACAACTCGCAACCATATACAGAGAGGGGCAAGGCTCTAAAGACAACTGGTAGGATAAATTGGATTTGAGTATTATATGTCCTGGAAGCGTAGTTGGAGTTTCTGCATTGTCTTTCTCTCTTTCCTCTGTGCATTAGGAACCCAAGTGCAGTCCTGAAAGCCAGTAGAACATAGAAGGACTGGTGGGTGCCAGTTGTCGTTGGAGTGTCTCTCTTTTCTGTCCACTTCCCCTTTCCCTGTCTCTGGTGCCGTTGCTCGTGAAGCGGCGTCACTGGGCATAGGGCATTGGGAGCCAGCATCAGTTCTGTTTCTGCGAAGAATCTGGGACCTGACAGTTTGAAGTGCCCAAGTGGTTCACTCGCCCAGGCAGAATGGTTGAAGAGTTTAGTTTAAAGTCCCTTGGGGAAATGTTAGCAGGGATTCAGAGAGAGATTGGATCTGTGAGGGAGGAAAATAAAAACTTGAAACAGGAGTTAGTAGTTTCTCGTCAGGAAACCTTGCTGTTGTCCCGAAAGGTAGATGGGTTGGCAATGAGTAATCCAGCAGGGCCTTCCCCAAGTTCTAGCAAGGGTACCACAGAATCTGATACTAGAACGGTAGCGCAAGTTATTCATTCTGTTTCTCCTTTAATTCCTTTAGCAGCTCCGGAGCGATTTCATGGAGACCCTCAAAAGGCCCAGTTGTTTCTGACCCAATGTTCGTTACATTTTATGTGTCGTCCTACCCTATTCCCTGATGCCCAGTCAAGAGTGGCGTTTGTCTTGTCATATTTGGGGGGGGATGCTGCAAATTGGGCAATGCCTTTGGTAACGCGTGATGATCCCTTCTTGCATGATTTTGACCGATTTAAAACGGAGTTTCTCCGCATTTATGATAGAAGGAGGATATCTCAGGCTACTGATAATGAATTGCTTGAGCTCAGACAGGGGTCAGGAGATTTGATCACGTATTTGGCACAGTTTAACAAACTCATTGTCGAAACTCAATGGCCTGAAGAGAAAAGAGCAGCTTTGATTTACCGAGGACTTCGGGATGAACTGAAGGATTCACTTGCTCAGATACCTAATCGGCCAACGGAGCTTTCGGCCTTGGTAGATTTGGTACTGGAACTGGATTTTCGTAGTGTGGAAGGAAGGGTGAGAAGAAAAGAGATTTTCGAGTAAGCATTCCACGCTTTGATAGAATGAAGACTGAAGTGTCTAAGAGTGTTAGTGCTCAATCTGACGTCGAACCAATGCAGATTGGAGCAGTTCGTGGACCCCTGAGCAAGGAGGAGAAAGAACAGAGAAGATTGAAAAGACTATGTTTGTATTGTGGAATACCGGTTATAGTTAGATGGAAATTTTACTGACATAAAACCATTGAAATTCCTACGTTATAGTTAGTTGGACTCACTATAACTTGCGCGCCTGCAATGCACTGCTGATGACGTCACATATTACATCACTCATGACATGGTCAGTGACATCACTTATGACATCACTGGTAACACCATCCTTGTGACAGACTGACAGACCTCCTTTCAGTGTAATGTAACCCTTGAAACACATATTCAAAAATAGAAACTAACATTTTCAAAAAAATGGAGATACTCATACCAGTTACAACAACCAATTCAGTAATTCCACCATCTATATACACATCCACTCATTCAGCAACAGTTCTATATAGTCACTCATACATATACTCACTCATCATATGTAGTGATACACATATACATCCTGTTACACACCGACAGTCTTCCAAAAGTTACTCACACACATACTCACACATACAAATAAACTATTGAACATCCATTTATTTGCATATACAGCTATACACACACTAGTACATTACTTCTAAGGAAACTTACACATACTTACTCTCTTAAACAATCACTTATAGAAACACATACTTATTTAAACAGGAACTCTTTCAATCTCTCACTCTCACATATACTTACTTATATACATCAATACTCACATATACTAGATTAAAACATATGTAGTTACTCATAAAGACATTAGTGAGGCAGGCATTCAATCACTAACACACATATATACACACTCATCCACCCATACAGTCCTGGACATATGCTGTCTTCAAAACACATACAAACAGTGAGTCAGTCACCAACCCATGCAGCCACTTATACACAAAGTGAAACACTGATACATATATTTAAATAATAAAAAATTACTCGCTAATATATGTATTCACTAAGATACACTTAATAAGCCAGTTAACCAATCAATATTTTATTTAAAAAACATCCATTTACACACTTTTTTAAACATTTATTCTTCCATTGACCTTTACAAATACATATATAAAACATATTTATTTTTCAGAAAGACACACATTCACTGGATGGTGTCATCAGTGATGTCATGAATGATGTCACTGACCATGTCATGAGTGATGTAATATGTGACGTCATCAGCAGTGCATTGCAGGTGCGCAAGTTATAGTGAGTCCAACTAACTATAACGTGGGAATTTCAATGGTTTTATGTCAATAAAATTTCCAGCTAATTATAACTGGTGTGAAACGTATGTTTTTTTCAGTGAATTTAATAGGTTTTTTAAATGCTAATTCCTAACTATAACTGGTGTGAAACCCATGGTTTTTTCAGTGAATATATATATATATATATATATATATATATATATATATATATGTACACCAAGATTGCCCTTGAGAGATGCCACACACGTCGGGGAAAGGCACACCACTTTCACAGGTGGAAAAAGGATTAGCAGCCAGCACGTCTCCCAAGTGCCATACGCGTTTCGAGCTACTACCGCTCTTGTTCACTGGCAGCATACAGGCAGGAAATACCATGTGTAAGAACAAATCCTTTTTATTATATAAAGAGTCCCCGCCCCAGTGGGCGTTAACAACGTGGCATGCTGGTACGGGTAGTCCCAATAATATTGCCACAGCGAGACTTCACAGTTCTTTAACCAAGTGGATAGTGCTCCTGCCCATAGTCAATAAAAACATCCTTGTTAGGTGAGTAGCATGCATGCACTGCCTTTCCTCTGCCAATATCGCTGTGAGTGAGGCCCCCTCCGTCCATACCTCGCGCTCGTGAATCCAAGCACGCTGGATCCGTCTTTAGGCGTCGGGGCATCTCGCGGCCAGACCAGCCGCCATGAATTTGTACACCAAGATTGCCCTTGAGAGATGCCACACACGTCGGGGAAAGGCACACCACTTTCACAGGCGGAAAAAGGATTAGCAGCCAGCACGTCTCCCAAGTGCCATACGCGTTTTGAGCTACTACCGCTCTTGTTCACTGGCAGCATACAGGCAGGAAATACCATGTGTAAGAACAAATCCTTTTTATTATATAAAGAGTCCCCGCCCCAGTGGGCGTTAACAACGTGGCATGCTGGTACGGGTAGTCCCAATAATATTGCCACAGCGAGACTTCACAGTTCTTTAACCAAGTGGATAGTGCTCCTGCCCATAGTCAATAAAAACATCCTTGTTAGGTGAGTAGCATGCATGCACTGCCTTTCCTCTGCCAATATCGCTGTGAGTGAGGCCCCCTCCGTCCATACCTCGCGCTCGTGAATCCAAGCACGCTGGATCCGCCTTTAGGCGTCGGGGCATCTCGCGGCCGGACCAGCCGCCATGAATTTGTACACCAAGATTGCCCTTGAGAGATGCCACACACATCGGGGAAAGGCACACCACTTTCACAGGCGGAAAAAGGATTAGCAGCCAGCACGTCTCCCAAGTGCCATACGCGTTTCGAGCTACTACCGCTCTTGTTCACTGGCAGCATACAGGCAGGAAATACCATGTGTAAGAACAAATCCTTTTTATTATATAAAGAGTCCCCGCCCCAGTGGGCGTTAACAACGTGGCATGCTGGTACGGGTAGTCCCAATAATATTGCCACAGCGAGACTTCACAGTTCTTTAACCAAGTGGATAGTGCTCCTGCCCATAGTCAATAAAAACATCTTTGTTAGGTGAGTAGCATGCATGCACTGCCTTTCCTCTGCCAATATCGCTGTGAGTGAGGCCCCCTCCGTCCATACCTCGCGCTCGTGAATCCAAGCACGCTGGATCCGCCTTTAGGCGTCGGGGCATCTCGCGGCCGGACCAGCCGCCATGAATTTGTACACCAAGATTGCCCTTGAGAGATGCCACACACGTCGGGGAAAGGCACACCACTTTCACAGGCGGAAAAAGGATTAGCAGCCAGCACGTCTCCCAAGTGCCATACGCGTTTCGAGCTACTACCGCTCTTGTTCACTGGCAGCATACAGGCAGGAAATACCATGTGTAAGAACAAATCCTTTTTATTATATAAAGAGTCCCCGCCCCAGTGGGCGTTAACAACGTGGCATGCTGGTACGGGTAGTCCCAATAATATTGCCACAGCGAGACTTCACAGTTCTTTAACCAAGTGGATAGTGCTCCTGCCCATAGTCAATAAAAACATCCTTGTTAGGTGAGTAGCATGCATGCACTGCCTTTCCTCTGCCAATATCGCTGTGAGTGAGGCCCCCTCCGTCCATACCTCGCGCTCGTGAATCCAAGCACGCTGGATCCGCCTTTAGGCGTCGGGGCATCTCGCGGCCGGACCAGCCGCCATGAATTTGTACACCAAGATTGCCCTTGAGAGATGCCACACACGTCGGGGAAAGGCACACCACTTTCACAGGCGGAAAAAGGATTAGCAGCCAGCACGTCTCCCAACTGCCATACGCGTTTCGAGCTACTACCGCTCTTGTTCACTGGCAGCATACAGGCAGGAAATACCATGTGTAAGAACAAATCCTTTTTATTATATAAAGAGTCCCCGCCCCAGTGGGCGTTAACAACGTGGCATGCTGGTACGGGTAGTCCCAATAATATTGCCACAGCGAGACTTCACAGTTCTTTAACCAAGTGGATAGTGCTCCTGCCCATAGTCAATAAAAACATCATAGTTAGGTGAGTAGCATGCATGCACTGCCTTTCCTCTGCCAATATCGCTGTGAGTGAGGCCCCCTCCGTCCATACCTCGCGCTCGTGAATCCAAGCACGCTGGATCCGCCTTTAGGCGTCGGGGCATCTCGCGGCCGGACCAGCCGCCATGAATTTGTACACCAAGGTTGCCCTTGAGAGATGCCACACACGTCGGGGAAAGGCACACCACTTTCACAGGCGGAAAAAGGATTAGCAGCCAGCACGTCTCCCAAGTGCCATACGCGTTTCGAGCTACTACCGCTCTTGTTCACTGGCAGCATACAGGCAGGAAATACCATGTGTAAGAACAAATCCTTTTTATTATATAAAGAGTCCCCGCCCCAGTGGGCGTTAACAACGTGGCATGCTGGTACGGGTAGTCCCAATAATATTGCCACAGCGAGACTTCACAGTTCTTTAACCAAGTGGATAGTGCTCCTGCCCATAGTCAATAAAAACATCCTTGTTAGGTGAGTAGCATGCATGCACTGCCTTTCCTCTGCCAATATCGCTGTGAGTGAGGCCCCCTCCGTCCATACCTCGCGCTCGTGAATCCAAGCACGGTGGATCCGCCTTTAGGCGTCGGGGCATCTCGCGGCCGGACCAGTCGCCATGAATTTGTACACCAAGATTGCCCTTGAGAGATGCCACACACGTCGGGGAAAGGCACACCACTTTCACAGGCGGAAAAAGGATTAGCAGCCAGCACGTCTCCCAAGTGCCATACGCGTTTCGAGCTACTACCGCTCTTGTTCACTGGCAGCATACAGGCAGGAAATACCATGTGTAAGAACAAATCCTTTTTATTATATAAAGAGTCCCCGCCCCAGTGGGCGTTAACAACGTGGCATGCTGGTACGGGTAGTCCCAATAATATTGCCACAGCGAGACTTCACAGTTCTTTAACCAAGTGGATAGTGCTCCTGCCCATAGTCAATAAAAACATCCTTGTTAGGTGAGTAGCATGCATGCACTGCCTTTCCTCTGCCAATATCGCTGTGAGTGAGGCCCCCTCCGTCCATACCTCGCGCTCGTGAATCCAAGCACGCTGGATCCGCCTTTAGGCGTCGGGGCATCTCGCGGCCGGACCAGCCGCCATGAATTTGTACACCAAGATTGCCCTTGAGAGATGCCACACACGTCGGGGAAAGGCACACCACTTTCACAGGCGGAAAAAGGATTAGCAGCCAGCACGTCTCCCAAGTGCCATACGCGTTTCGAGCTACTACCGCTCTTGTTCACTGGCAGCATACAGGCAGGAAATACCATGTGTAAGAACAAATCCTTTTTATTATATAAAGATTCCCCGCCCCAGTGGGCGTTAACAACGTGGCATGCTGGTACGGGTAGTCCCAATAATATTGCCACAGCGAGACTTCACATTATATAATAAAAAGGATTTGTTCTTACACATGGTATTTCCTGCCTGTATGCTGCCAGTGAACAAGAGCGGTAGTAGCTCGAAACGCGTATGGCACTTGGGAGACGTGCTGGCTGCTAATCCTTTTTCCGCCTGTGAAAGTGGTGTGCCTTTCCCCGACGTGTGTGGCATCTCTCAAGGGCAATCTTGGTGTACAAATTCATGGCGGCTGGTCTGGCCGCGAGATGCCCCGACGCCTAAAGGCGGATCCAGCGTGCTTGGATTCACGAGCGCGAGGTATGGACGGAGGGGGCCTCACTCACAGCGATATTGGCAGAGGAAAGGCAGTGCATGCATGCTACTCACCTAACAAGGATGTTTTTATTGACTATGGGCAGGAGCACTATCCACTTGGTTAAAGAACTGTGAAGTCTCGCTGTGGCAATATTATTGGGACTACCCGTACCAGCATGCCACGTTGTTAACGCCCACTGGGGCGGGGACTCTTTATATAATAAAAAGGATTTGTTCTTACACATGGTATTTCCTGCCTGTATGCTGCCAGTGAACAAGAGCGGTAGTAGCTCGAAACGCGTATGGCACTTGGGAGACGTGCTGGCTGCTAGTCCTTTTTCCGCCTGTGAAAGTGGTGTGCCTTTCCCCGACGTGTGTGGCATCTCTCAAGGGCAATCTTGGTGTACAAATTCATGGCGGCTGGTCCGGCCGCGAGATGCCCCGACGCCTAAAGGCGGATCCAGCGTGCTTGGATTCACGAGCGCGAGGTATGGACGGAGGTGGCCTCACTCACAGCGATATTGGCAGAGGAAAGGCAGTGCATGCATGCTACTCACCTAACAAGGATGTTTTTATTGACTATGGGCAGGAGCACTATCCACTTGGTTAAAGAACTGTGAAGTCTCGCTGTGGCAATATTATTGGGACTACCCGTACCAGCATGCCACGTTGTTAACGCCCACTGGGGCGGGGACTCTTTATATAATAAAAAGGATTTGTTCTTACACATGGTATTTCCTGCCTGTATGCTGCCAGTGAACAAGAGCGGTAGTAGCTCGAAACGCGTATGGCACTTGGGAGACGTGCTGGCTGCTAATCCTTTTTCCGCCTGTGAAAGTGGTGTGCCTTTCCCCGACGTGTGTGGCATCTCTCAAGGGCAATCTTGGTGTACAAATTCATGGCGGCTGGTCCGGCCGCGAGATGCCCCGACGCCTAAAGGCGGATCCAGCGTGCTTGGATTCACGAGCGCGAGGTATGGACGGAGGGGGCCTCACTCACAGCGATATTGGCAGAGGAAAGGCAGTGCATGCATGCTACTCACCTAACAAGGATGTTTTTATTGACTATGGGCAGGAGCACTATCCACTTGGTTAAAGAACTGTGAAGTCTCACTGTGGCAATATTATTGGGACTACCCGTACCAGCATGCCACGTTGTTAACGCCCACTGGGGCGGGGACTCTTTATATAATAAAAAGGATTTGTTCTTACACATGGTATTTCCTGCCTGTATGCTGCCAGTGAACAAGAGCGGTAGTAGCTCGAAACGCGTATGGCACTTGGGAGACGTGCTGGCTGCTAATCCTTTTTCCGCCTGTGAAAGTGGTGTGCCTTTCCCCGACGTGTGTGGCATCTCCCAAGGGCAATCTTTGTGTATATATATATATATATATATATATATATATATATATATATATATATATATATATGAAGAACGCGGCTCCTCTCAAAGAAAGGAGCAGGAACCTCTGCGGGGATTTTCAAGGCAAAACATCTTTATTGCAAAATGAATGGCGGATGCATTTCGGCCGGTGTGGCCTCTTCAGCGCCTGCGGTAGTGGAAACGGGAGTCCTCACGCTCTGCAGTATAGAGTGCACCCCTCCGCACTGGATTGGTGCAAATGTTAGCTCCGCCCCTCAGCAGGATCCTCAGGTGATAGTGTTCAGGGTCCGAGATGATCAGCGGACTCCAAAGCCCAGGATGCAACAGTGGCTCCCAGGTGAGTAATGCTGGGGGGCGGTCTGTGTGAGGGGGGCTCTGCAAAACGTTGATGCCCGCAAGATGAAACAAAGAATCTCGCCCTGGATCCTCTTGACCCCAACAACCGAAAGTCCAAGCACAAAGTGTAGCGTGAGCAGGAGGTGCATACAACCCGCCCTGGCTGAGAAAATGTCTCGCAATATCGCTGCAGGTGCTAGGGCTGTCGGCGGGTCTGGAAACATTCAGCAACCTGAAGAAACACGCAGTGCCGGAGCAAAGTCCAGAAGCTCCAGACCACTAGTGAAGAGGGGGCTCCTGAATAGCGCCTCTGGGAAGCGCGAACAATGTGAAGAACGCGGCTCCTCTCAAAGAAAGGAGCAGGAACCTCTGCGGGGATTTTCAAGGCAAAACATCTTTATTGCAAAATGAATGGCGGATGCATTTCGGCCGGTGTGGCCTCTTCAGCGCCTGCGGTAGTGGAAACGGGAGTCCTCACGCTCTGCAGTATAGAGTGCACCCCTCCGCACTGGATTGGTGCAAATGTTAGCTCCGCCCCTCAGCAGGATCCTCAGGTGATAGTGTTCAGGGTCCGAGATGATCAGCGGACTCCAAAGCCCAGGATGCAACAGTGGCTCCCAGGTGAGTAATGCTGGGGGGCGGTCTGTGTGAGGGGGGCTCTGCAAAACGTTGATGCCCGCAAGATGAAACAAAGAATCTCGCCCTGGATCCTCTTGACCCCAACAACCGAAAGTCCAAGCACAAAGTGTAGCGTGAGCAGGAGGTGCATACAACCCGCCCTGGCTGAGAAAATGTCTCGCAATATCGCTGCAGGTGCTAGGGCTGTCGGCGGGTCTGGAAACATTCAGCAACCTGAAGAAACACGCAGTGCCGGAGCAAAGTCCAGAAGCTCCAGACCACTAGTGAAGAGGGGGCTCCTGAATAGCGCCTCTGGGAAGCGCGAACAATGTGAAGAACGCGGCTCCTCTCAAAGAAAGGAGCAGGAACCTCTGCGGGGATTTTCAAGGCAAAACATCTTTATTGCAAAATGAATGGCGGATGCATTTCGGCCGGTGTGGCCTCTTCAGCGCCTGCGGTAGTGGAAACGGGAGTCCTCACGCTCTGCAGTATAGAGTGCACCCCTCCGCACTGGATTGGTGCAAATGTTAGCTCCGCCCCTCAGCAGGATCCTCAGGTGATAGTGTTCAGGGTCCGAGATGATCAGCGGACTCCAAAGCCCAGGATGCAACAGTGGCTCCCAGGTGAGTAATGCTGGGGGGCGGTCTGTGTGAGGGGGGCTCTGCAAAACGTTGATGCCCGCAAGATGAAACAAAGAATCTCGCCCTGGATCCTCTTGACCCCAACAACCGAAAGTCCAAGCACAAAGTGTAGCGTGAGCAGGAGGTGCATACAACCCGCCCTGGCTGAGAAAATGTCTCGCAATATCGCTGCAGGTGCTAGGGCTGTCGGCGGGTCTGGAAACATTCAGCAACCTGAAGAAACACGCAGTGCCGGAGCAAAGTCCAGAAGCTCCAGACCACTAGTGAAGAGGGGGCTCCTGAATAGCGCCTCTGGGAAGCGCGAACAATGTGAAGAACGCGGCTCCTCTCAAAGAAAGGAGCAGGAACCTCTGCGGGGATTTTCAAGGCAAAACATCTTTATTGCAAAATGAATGGCGGATGCATTTCGGCCGGTGTGGCCTCTTCAGCGCCTGCGGTAGTGGAAACGGGAGTCCTCACGCTCTGCAGTATAGAGTGCACCCCTCCGCACTGGATTGGTGCAAATGTTAGCTCCGCCCCTCAGCAGGATCCTCAGGTGATAGTGTTCAGGGTCCGAGATGATCAGCGGACTCCAAAGCCCAGGATGCAACAGTGGCTCCCAGGTGAGTAATGCTGGGGGGCGGTCTGTGTGAGGGGGGCTCTGCAAAACGTTGATGCCCGCAAGATGAAACAAAGAATCTCGCCCTGGATCCTCTTGACCCCAACAACCGAAAGTCCAAGCACAAAGTGTAGCGTGAGCAGGAGGTGCATACAACCCGCCCTGGCTGAGAAAATGTCTCGCAATATCGCTGCAGGTGCTAGGGCTGTCGGCGGGTCTGGAAACATTCAGCAACCTGAAGAAACACGCAGTGCCGGAGCAAAGTCCAGAAGCTCCAGACCACTAGTGAAGAGGGGGCTCCTGAATAGCGCCTCTGGGAAGCGCGAACAATGTGAAGAACGCGGCTCCTCTCAAAGAAAGGAGCAGGAACCTCTGCGGGGATTTTCAAGGCAAAACATCTTTATTGCAAAATGAATGGCGGATGCATTTCGGCCGGTGTGGCCTCTTCAGCGCCTGCGGTAGTGGAAACGGGAGTCCTCACGCTCTGCAGTATAGAGTGCACCCCTCCGCACTGGATTGGTGCAAATGTTAGCTCCGCCCCTCAGCAGGATCCTCAGGTGATAGTGTTCAGGGTCCGAGATGATCAGCGGACTCCAAAGCCCAGGATGCAACAGTGGCTCCCAGGTGAGTAATGCTGGGGGGCGGTCTGTGTGAGGGGGGCTCTGCAAAACGTTGATGCCCGCAAGATGAAACAAAGAATCTCGCCCTGGATCCTCTTGACCCCAACAACCGAAAGTCCAAGCACAAAGTGTAGCGTGAGCAGGAGGTGCATACAACCCGCCCTGGCTGAGAAAATGTCTCGCAATATCGCTGCAGGTGCTAGGGCTGTCGGCGGGTCTGGAAACATTCAGCAACCTGAAGAAACACGCAGTGCCGGAGCAAAGTCCAGAAGCTCCAGACCACTAGTGAAGAGGGGGCTCCTGAATAGCGCCTCTGGGAAGCGCGAACAATGTGAAGAACGCGGCTCCTCTCAAAGAAAGGAGCAGGAACCTCTGCGGGGATTTTCAAGGCAAAACATCTTTATTGCAAAATGAATGGCGGATGCATTTCGGCCGGTGTGGCCTCTTCAGCGCCTGCGGTAGTGGAAACGGGAGTCCTCACGCTCTGCAGTATAGAGTGCACCCCTCCGCACTGGATTGGTGCAAATGTTAGCTCCGCCCCTCAGCAGGATCCTCAGGTGATAGTGTTCAGGGTCCGAGATGATCAGCGGACTCCAAAGCCCAGGATGCAACAGTGGCTCCCAGGTGAGTAATGCTGGGGGGCGGTCTGTGTGAGGGGGGCTCTGCAAAACGTTGATGCCCGCAAGATGAAACAAAGAATCTCGCCCTGGATCCTCTTGACCCCAACAACCGAAAGTCCAAGCACAAAGTGTAGCGTGAGCAGGAGGTGCATACAACCCGCCCTGGCTGAGAAAATGTCTCGCAATATCGCTGCAGGTGCTAGGGCTGTCGGCGGGTCTGGAAACATTCAGCAACCTGAAGAAACACGCAGTGCCGGAGCAAAGTCCAGAAGCTCCAGACCACTAGTGAAGAGGGGGCTCCTGAATAGCGCCTCTGGGAAGCGCGAACAATGTGAAGAACGCGGCTCCTCTCAAAGAAAGGAGCAGGAACCTCTGCGGGGATTTTCAAGGCAAAACATCTTTATTGCAAAATGAATGGCGGATGCATTTCGGCCGGTGTGGCCTCTTCAGCGCCTGCGGTAGTGGAAACGGGAGTCCTCACGCTCTGCAGTATAGAGTGCACCCCTCCGCACTGGATTGGTGCAAATGTTAGCTCCGCCCCTCAGCAGGATCCTCAGGTGATAGTGTTCAGGGTCCGAGATGATCAGCGGACTCCAAAGCCCAGGATGCAACAGTGGCTCCCAGGTGAGTAATGCTGGGGGGCGGTCTGTGTGAGGGGGGCTCTGCAAAACGTTGATGCCCGCAAGATGAAACAAAGAATCTCGCCCTGGATCCTCTTGACCCCAACAACCGAAAGTCCAAGCACAAAGTGTAGCGTGAGCAGGAGGTGCATACAACCCGCCCTGGCTGAGAAAATGTCTCGCAATATCGCTGCAGGTGCTAGGGCTGTCGGCGGGTCTGGAAACATTCAGCAACCTGAAGAAACACGCAGTGCCGGAGCAAAGTCCAGAAGCTCCAGACCACTAGTGAAGAGGGGGCTCCTGAATAGCGCCTCTGGGAAGCGCGAACAATGTGAAGAACGCGGCTCCTCTCAAAGAAAGGAGCAGGAACCTCTGCGGGGATTTTCAAGGCAAAACATCTTTATTGCAAAATGAATGGCGGATGCATTTCGGCCGGTGTGGCCTCTTCAGCGCCTGCGGTAGTGGAAACGGGAGTCCTCACGCTCTGCAGTATAGAGTGCACCCCTCCGCACTGGATTGGTGCAAATGTTAGCTCCGCCCCTCAGCAGGATCCTCAGGTGATAGTGTTCAGGGTCCGAGATGATCAGCGGACTCCAAAGCCCAGGATGCAACAGTGGCTCCCAGGTGAGTAATGCTGGGGGGCGGTCTGTGTGAGGGGGGCTCTGCAAAACGTTGATGCCCGCAAGATGAAACAAAGAATCTCGCCCTGGATCCTCTTGACCCCAACAACCGAAAGTCCAAGCACAAAGTGTAGCGTGAGCAGGAGGTGCATACAACCCGCCCTGGCTGAGAAAATGTCTCGCAATATCGCTGCAGGTGCTAGGGCTGTCGGCGGGTCTGGAAACATTCAGCAACCTGAAGAAACACGCAGTGCCGGAGCAAAGTCCAGAAGCTCCAGACCACTAGTGAAGAGGGGGCTCCTGAATAGCGCCTCTGGGAAGCGCGAACAATGTGAAGAACGCGGCTCCTCTCAAAGAAAGGAGCAGGAACCTCTGCGGGGATTTTCAAGGCAAAACATCTTTATTGCAAAATGAATGGCGGATGCATTTCGGCCGGTGTGGCCTCTTCAGCGCCTGCGGTAGTGGAAACGGGAGTCCTCACGCTCTGCAGTATAGAGTGCACCCCTCCGCACTGGATTGGTGCAAATGTTAGCTCCGCCCCTCAGCAGGATCCTCAGGTGATAGTGTTCAGGGTCCGAGATGATCAGCGGACTCCAAAGCCCAGGATGCAACAGTGGCTCCCAGGTGAGTAATGCTGGGGGGCGGTCTGTGTGAGGGGGGCTCTGCAAAACGTTGATGCCCGCAAGATGAAACAAAGAATCTCGCCCTGGATCCTCTTGACCCCAACAACCGAAAGTCCAAGCACAAAGTGTAGCGTGAGCAGGAGGTGCATACAACCCGCCCTGGCTGAGAAAATGTCTCGCAATATCGCTGCAGGTGCTAGGGCTGTCGGCGGGTCTGGAAACATTCAGCAACCTGAAGAAACACGCAGTGCCGGAGCAAAGTCCAGAAGCTCCAGACCACTAGTGAAGAGGGGGCTCCTGAATAGCGCCTCTGGGAAGCGCGAACAATGTGAAGAACGCGGCTCCTCTCAAAGAAAGGAGCAGGAACCTCTGCGGGGATTTTCAAGGCAAAACATCTTTATTGCAAAATGAATGGCGGATGCATTTCGGCCGGTGTGGCCTCTTCAGCGCCTGCGGTAGTGGAAACGGGAGTCCTCACGCTCTGCAGTATAGAGTGCACCCCTCCGCACTGGATTGGTGCAAATGTTAGCTCCGCCCCTCAGCAGGATCCTCAGGTGATAGTGTTCAGGGTCCGAGATGATCAGCGGACTCCAAAGCCCAGGATGCAACAGTGGCTCCCAGGTGAGTAATGCTGGGGGGCGGTCTGTGTGAGGGGGGCTCTGCAAAACGTTGATGCCCGCAAGATGAAACAAAGAATCTCGCCCTGGATCCTCTTGACCCCAACAACCGAAAGTCCAAGCACAAAGTGTAGCGTGAGCAGGAGGTGCATACAACCCGCCCTGGCTGAGAAAATGTCTCGCAATATCGCTGCAGGTGCTAGGGCTGTCGGCGGGTCTGGAAACATTCAGCAACCTGAAGAAACACGCAGTGCCGGAGCAAAGTCCAGAAGCTCCAGACCACTAGTGAAGAGGGGGCTCCTGAATAGCGCCTCTGGGAAGCGCGAACAATGTGAAGAACGCGGCTCCTCTCAAAGAAAGGAGCAGGAACCTCTGCGGGGATTTTCAAGGCAAAACATCTTTATTGCAAAATGAATGGCGGATGCATTTCGGCCGGTGTGGCCTCTTCAGCGCCTGCGGTAGTGGAAACGGGAGTCCTCACGCTCTGCAGTATAGAGTGCACCCCTCCGCACTGGATTGGTGCAAATGTTAGCTCCGCCCCTCAGCAGGATCCTCAGGTGATAGTGTTCAGGGTCCGAGATGATCAGCGGACTCCAAAGCCCAGGATGCAACAGTGGCTCCCAGGTGAGTAATGCTGGGGGGCGGTCTGTGTGAGGGGGGCTCTGCAAAACGTTGATGCCCGCAAGATGAAACAAAGAATCTCGCCCTGGATCCTCTTGACCCCAACAACCGAAAGTCCAAGCACAAAGTGTAGCGTGAGCAGGAGGTGCATAAAACCCGCCCTGGCTGAGAAAATGTCTCGCAATATCGCTGCAGGTGCTAGGGCTGTCGGCGGGTCTGGAAACATTCAGCAACCTGAAGAAACACGCAGTGCCGGAGCAAAGTCCAGAAGCTCCAGACCACTAGTGAAGAGGGGGCTCCTGAATAGCGCCTCTGGGAAGCGCGAACAATGTGAAGAACGCGGCTCCTCTCAAAATATATATATATATATATATATATATATATATATATATATATATATATATATATATATATATATATATATATATATATATATTCACTGAAAAAACCATAGGTTTCACACCAGTTATAGTTAGGAATTAGCATTTAAAAAACCTATTAAATTCACTGAAAAAACCATAGGTTTGACCCCAGTTATAGTTAGCTGGAAATTTTACTGATATAAAACCATTGAAATTCACACGTTATAGTTAGTCGGACTCACTATAACTTGCGCGTGCAATGCACTGCTGATGACATCACATATTACATCACTCATGACATGGTCAGTGACATCACTCATGACACCATCCTTGTGACATAGTGACAGACCTCCTTTCACTATAATGTAACCCTTGAGACACATATTCAAAAATAGAAACTGAAATTTTTTTAAAAAATGGAGATACCTATATCAGTTACAACAAGTAATTCTGTAATTCCACCATCTATATACACATCCACTCATACATATACTCACTCATCATATGAAGTGATACACCTATACATCCTGTTACACACCGACAATCATTGAAAAGTTACTCACACACATACTCACACGTGCAAATAAACTATTGAACATCCATTTATTTGAATATAGAGTTATACACACACTTCCACCTTACTTCTATTGAAAATTACACATATTTATTCTCTTAAACAATCACTTATAGAAACACATACTTATTTAAACAGGAACTCTTTCAATCTCTTACTCTCACATATACTCACTTATATACATCAATATTCACATATACTAGATTAAAACATATGTCGTTACTGATAAAGACACTAGTGAGACAGTCATTCACTCACTAACAAACACATATACACACTCATCCGCCCATACAGTCCTGCACATATGCTGTCTTCAAAACACATAGAAACAGAGAGTCAGTCACTCATGCATCTATGTGCTAAGTAATACCCCCACCAAACCATATAGACACTCATACTGATACTAAGAGAAACATCTAATAACCCATATACATACGCATGTAGCTACTTACCAACACATGTAGCCACTTATACACAAAGTGAAACACTAATATATATATTTAAATATTTAAACATTACTCACTAATATTTACTTTTTCAGAAAGGCACATATTCACTGGATGGTGTCATCAGTGATGTCATGAGTGATGTCACTGACCATGTCATGAGTGATGTAATATGTGATGTCATCAGCAGTGCATTGCACGCGCAAGTTATAGTGAGTCCGACTAACTATAACGTGTGAATTTCAATGGTTTTATATCAGTAAAATTTCCAGCTAACTATAACTGGGGTCAAACCTATGGTTTTTTCAGTGAATTTAATAGGTTTTTTAAATGCTAATTCCTAACTATAACTGGTGTGAAACCTATGGTTTTTTCAGTGAATTTCATAGGTTTTTTAAATGCTAATTCCTTTCTATATCGAGTTTGTATCCTTTTTTTTTTTACAATTTGCTGTTTTTTTGTAAGTATTCTTTTTTTTATATATTTTTTTCTTTTGCGCTCTTGGTGCGCGCTCCGGGAAGCTTTCAGCTAAGCGCTCCCGTAAGCCTTCCGGTGAGCTTAGCAGAAAGCGCACCCGGAGCGCTATTGTCGTTCGTGAAAAAAAATATGAATGAAAAGTTAATAATAATGCAAAACTTTTCGTACTATACAAATAAAATCAGTTTTTTTTAATAAGGAAAATGATTATGCATTTCTGTAAAAGTTTGATGACATCACTTCGGCGCGCAACGTAAGTGCCCTCGGAAGCGCCTACGCTCGCGCCTCGTAAACGCACGCAGAAGCGCCTACGGTCGCGTCATATGTGCGCCCCGGAAGCGCCTTAGATCGCGCCGCGTAAACGCACCCGGAAGCGCCTACGATCGCGCCACGTTTGCGCCCCGGAAGCGCCTCCGTTCGCGCCGCGTAAACGCACCGGAAGTGCTCCGAAGCGCGCAGCGTAAGCGCGTCGGGTCATGTGACCCTAAAATAACACTTTTCATTGGTTGCTAACAGTTTTTTTTACAAAGAATGAAATCCCCACCCATTTCCTTCACTATTGCTTTGTACTTGGAGAGAGCAAGAGCTGTTCTGTGTACTATCTTCATCTCCTACTTTCCTGATCTACAGCAATGGCTGCAAGAGAGTCATCCAGCAGTGATTCAGATGCATTTGTAGATGAGGACCCTCCTACGCAGAAGAAAAAAATCCATTTCATCTGGAAAT
Organism: Lissotriton vulgaris; assembly: GCF_964263255.1. Taxonomy (NCBI): domain Eukaryota; kingdom Metazoa; phylum Chordata; class Amphibia; order Caudata; family Salamandridae; genus Lissotriton; species Lissotriton vulgaris. The sequence continues at coordinate 2,618 of NW_028249554.1, read as the reverse complement.
TTTATAACATCCCTGAAGGTGAAAAAAAAGTCAACGCTCCAAAAGTAACCTGCAAAATATGTGGTAGTACTTTATCCAGAGGCAATCCTCTGAAAAAATATAGTTTTGGAAATGCCAATTTAATCAGGCATGTCAAAAGAAGACACCCAAACAACTTTGCGAGGGAGAGTGTCAGAGACCTGGCACGGAAATTACCCACAGATGGCGGCAGCACCTCCACTGGTGGAGCAACACCTTCGGGACCATCCCGTAGAAGAATGGTCCCTAACATACAGCCAGAGTTTGCAGGCATCAAATTTCTGTGCACGGAGTGTAACGAACTGCTCTGCTATGGGGAGCAGAGTGTTGAACTTATTGCCCTAAAGAAACAGCAACACCGCTGCCCTGACAGTCCCTAAATTTTCACATTTTTTTGCTCCTGTTGAGCCGTTTTTGAATCCCTGTTTTTTGTTTTTCCCTTGACAAAAATCCAAAAAAATTATAAAATTGTTTTAAAAAGCCAAAAAAAGTTCAAAAAGTTCAAAAAACACAAAAAAATATAAAACAACAAAAAGAAGAAAAAAAAAAGTTCTTTTCAGAACTACCTCTAATTTATAAAAAAATGCATTTTTTTGTGAAAAAAATCTGTCATTTTTTATCTCCTTAGTACGCTCCTCAGTAAGCTCCCCGGTACGCGTACCGGGTGCGCCCCCCGCGGAAATCGAAAAAAAATAATTTTTTTTTGAGGCCCCGCGGGGCCCTTTAATGGCCCCCACATCAAAACTAGGGGGTCGGAGGGGGTGTACTCTTCCCCCTTATTGTCATTTCCCCCTTTCTTTTAGCCACCTCTTGTGTCTCGATTTTACCGAGACACAAGATGGCGGCCGCTCCAGACTGTTTAGAATGTTTACAGACAACTGAGATCCAATCAGCTTCCTGCGCGCAAGTCGCGTGTCGCGCCTGGAGCGCTCACCGGTGCGCGTACAGGAGCGCTGCTCTAGATATATATATTTTTTTGAACCTAAATTACTCAAAATCCACTGGAGCACATATCTTGAGACATAGCAAAGGCACATCGGGCTACCAGTCCCTACAATTTTGCCAAGTTTGGTGGAAATCCATTCAGCCGTTCGAGCTAAAAGTGAAATCGACCGCCCTATGGAAATTAACATGGGGAAAACGCGTTTTGGGACCCCCCTTTTATCTCGGCCCCCGCTTGACGAATCCCCCCCAAACTTTCAGGGAAGGACTAATTTATAAAAAAATGCATTTTTTTGTGAAAAAAATCTGTCATTTTTTATCTCCTTAGTACGCTCCTCAGTAAGCTCCCCGGTACGCGTACCGGGTGCGCCCCCCGCGGAAATCGAAAAAAAATAATTTTTTTTTGAGGCCCCGCGGGGCCCTTTAATGGCCCCCACATCAAAACTAGGGGGTCGGAGGGGGTGTACTCTTCCCCCTTATTGTCATTTCCCCCTTTCTTTTAGCCACCTCTTGTGTCTCGATTTTACCGAGACACAAGATGGCGGCCGCTCCAGACTGTTTAGAATGTTTACAGACAACTGAGATCCAATCAGCTTCCTGCGCGCAAGTCGCGTGTCGCGCCTGGAGCGCTCACCGGTGCGCGTACAGGAGCGCTGCTCTAGATATATATATTTTTTTGAACCTAAATTACTCAAAATCCACTGGAGCACATATCTTGAGACATAGCAAAGGCACATCGGGCTACCAGTCCCTACAATTTTGCCAAGTTTGGTGGAAATCCATTCAGCCGTTCGAGCTAAAAGTGAAATCGACCGCCCTATGGAAATTAACATGGGGAAAACGCGTTTTGGGACCCCCCTTTTATCTCGGCCCCCGCTTGACGAATCCCCCCCAAACTTTCAGGGAAGGACCGGACCGCCATGAGACCATTTTCCTGAAAATTTCAGGCAGATTCGTCAACCGGCGCCAAAGTTATTCAAAATAGAATGTTGAGATTTAACATTGAAAATTATCCTAACTATAACTACCTACTGGCGACCGCCAGTAGGTAATATATATATATATATATATATGTATATATTCACAGAAAAAACCATAGGTTTCACACCAGTTATAGTTAGCTGGAAATTTTACTGACATACGCGACGCGACCCGGGGGCGCGCCGCGTAAGCGCGTCGGTCATGTGACCTGAAAATAACACTTTTAATTGGTGCAGAACAGTTTTAGTTTCATAATGATGAAATCCCTGGTCTTGTGACCTGAAAATAACACTTCTCATTGGTTCAGGCCTTTTTTTTCCAAATGATGAAAGACCCCACCTTTTTTCCTTATTCTGACTTTGTCCTTTGACTGAGGAAGACCTGATTGTACCTCTCTGTACCTTTTTGATCTATATAATGGCTTCAGTAGCAGCAGCAGCTGGTGCATCTGCACCACCACCACCACCACAACCACCAAGAGGACCACCTCAAGATTACATTAGTGGTCAACAAGAGGAGGAAGAGGAGGAGGAGGAGGAGGAGGAGGGGAAGAGAAGATGGCTTGAAGAACACAATACCCCATACCAGCCAAGACCACACATTATATGGGAGTTTTTTTCGATCCCAGAGGGGAAGAAAAAAGTAAATGCAGCCAAGGTGACTTGCCTAATCTGTGG
>NW_028249553.1:600000-830816 GCF_964263255.1 Lissotriton vulgaris | reverse complement strand
ACATTTAATCTTTTGACTCCAAATGACTGTTGGATGTGAATTATGACTTTTTCAACTAAAATAAGTGTGTTTAAAGTCATTTATGTGCCTGAAAATGGTCAAAATTGAAGCTTTTGTGTAAGCAAAACTCTGTAAAAATTGCAATTTTGGTCACTCTGAGGGGTTAAAAAGTGGTTATTCAACATGAGGCACGATCCATTTGACATTTTGAATCATTTTTGGTACAGTCCGAAAAATTAATTTTTTGATGAAAAACGATGACTCCGGACCTGTCGAACATCCCCAAAATGGTCCATATCGATGAAATTTTAACATTTAATCTTTTGACTCCAAACAACTGTTGGATTTGAATTAAGTCTTTTTCAACTAAAATAAGTGTGTTTAAAGTCATTTATGTGCCTGAAATTGGTCAAAATTGAAGCTTTTGTGTAAGCAAAACTCTGTAAAAATGGCAATTTTGGTCACTCTGATGGGTTAAAAAGTGGTTATTCAACATGAGGCACGATCTATTTGACATTTTGAATCATTTTTGGTATAGTCCGAAAAATTCATTTTCTGATGAAAAACGATGACTCCGGACCTGTCGAACGTCCCCAAAATGGTCCATATTGATGAAATTTTAACATTTAATCTTTTGACTCCAAACGACTGTTGGATGTGAATTATGACTTTTTCAACTAAAATAAGTGTGTTTAAAGTCATTTATGTGCCTGAAATTGGTCAAAATTGAAACTTTTGAGTAAGCAAAACTCTGTAAAAATGGCAATTTTGGTCACTCTGAGGGGTTAAAAAGTGGTTATTCAACATGAGGCACCATCACTTTGACATTTTGAATCATTTTTGGTACAGTCTGAAAAATTCATTTTCTGATGAAAAACGATGACTCCGGACCTGTCGAAAGTCCCCAAAATGGTCCATATTGATGAAATTTTAACATTTAATCTTTTGACTCCAAACGACTGTTGGATGTGAATTATGACTTTTTCAACTAAAATAAGTGTGTTTAAAGTCATTTATGTGCCTGAAATTGGTCAAAATTGAAACTTTTGAGTAAGCAAAACTCTGTAAAAATGGCAATTTTGGTCACTCTGAGGGGTTAAAAAGTGGTTATTCAACATGAGGCACCATCACTTTGACATTTTGAATCATTTTTGGTACAGTCCGAAAAATTCATTTTCTGATGAAAAACGATGACTCCGGACCTGTCGAACGTCCCCAAAATGGTCCATATCGATGAAATTTTAACATTTAATCTTTTGACTCCAAACAACTGTTGGATGTGAATTAAGTCTTTTTCAACTAAAATAAGTGTGTTTAAAGTCATTTATGTGCCTGAAATTGGTCAAAATTGAAGCTTTTGTGTAAGCAAAACTCTGTAAAAATGGCAATTTTGGTCACTCTGAGGGGTTAAAAAGTGGGTATTCAACATGAGGCACGATCTATTTGACATTTTGAATCATTTTTGGTATAGTCCGAAAAATTCATTTTCTGATGAAAAACGATGACTCTGGACCTGTCGAACGTACACAAAATGGTCCATATCGATGAAATTTTAACATTTAATCTTTTGACTCCAAACAACTGTTGGATGTGAATTAAGTCTTTTTCAACTAAAATAAGTGTGTTTAAAGTCATTTATGTGCCTGAAATTGGTCAAAATTGAAGCTTTTGTGTAAGCAAAACTCTGTAAAAATGGCAATTTTGGTCACTCTGAGGGGTTAAAAAGTGGGTATTCAACATGAGGCACGATCTATTTGACATTTTGAATCATTTTTGGTATAGTCCGAAAAATTCATTTTCTGATGAAAAACGATGACTCTGGACCTGTCGAACGTACCCAAAATGGTCCATATCGATGAAATTTTAACATTTAATCTTTTGACTCCAAACAACTGTTGGATGTGAATTAAGTCTTTTTCAACTAAAATAAGTGTGTTTAAAGTCATTTATGTGCCTGAAATTGGTCAAAATTGAAGCTTTTGTGTTAGCAAAACTCTGTAAAAATGGCAATTTTGGTCACTCTGAGGGGTTAAAAAGTGGTTATTCAACATGAGGCACGATCCATTTGACATTTTGAATCATTTTTGGTATAGTCCGAAAAATTCATTTTCTGATGAAAAACGATGACTCGGGACCTGTCGAACGTCCCCAAAATGGTCCATATCGATGACATTTTAACATTTAATCCTTTGACTCCAAACGACTGTTGGATGTGAATTATGACTTTTTCAACTAAAATAAGTGCGTTTAAAGTCATTTATGTGCCTGAAATTGGTCAAAATTTAAGCTTTTGTGCAAGCAAAACTCTGTAAAAATGGCAATTTTGGTCACTCTGAGGGGTTAAAAAGTGGTTATTCAACATGAGGCAAGATCCATTTGACATTTTGAATCATTTTTGGTACAGTCCGAAAAATTAATTTTTTGATGAAAAACGATGACTCCGGACCTGTCGAACATCCCCAAAATGGTCCATATCGATGAAATTTTAACATTTAATCTTTTGACTCCAAACGACTGTTGGATGTGAATTATGACTTTTTCAAATAAAATAAGTGTGTTTAAAGTCATTTATGTGCCTGAAATTGGTCAAAATTGAAGCTTTTGAGTAAGCAAAACTCTGTAAAAATGGCAATTTTGGTCACTCTGAGGGGTTAAAAAGTGGTTTTTCAACATGAGGCACGATCAATTTGACATTTTGAATCATTTTTGGTATAGTCCGAAAAATTCATTTTCTGATGAAAAACGATGACTCCGGACCTGTCGAACGTCCCCAAAATGGTCCATATCGTTGAAATTTTAACATTTAATCTTTTGACTCCAAATGACTGTTGGATGTGAATTATGACTTTTTCAACTAAAATAAGTGTGTTTAAAGTCATTTATGTGCCTGAAAATGGTCAAAATTGAAGCTTTTGTGTAAGCAAAACTCTGTAAAAATGGCAATTTTGGTCACTCTGAGGGGTTAAAAAGTGGTTATTCAACATGAGGCACGATCCATTTGACATTTTGAATCATTTTTGGTATAGTCCGAAAAATTCATTTTCTGATGAAAAACGATGACTCCGGACCTGTCGAACGTCCCCAAAATGGTCCATATCGATGAAATTTTAACATTTAATCTTTTGACTCCAAACGACTGTTGGATGTGAATTATGACTTTTTCAACTAAAATAAGTGCGTTTAAAGTCATTTATGTGCCTGAAATTGGACAAAATTGAAGCTTTTGTGTAAGCAAAACTCTGTAAAAATGGCAATTTTGGTCACTCTGAGGGTTAAAAAGTGGTTATTCAACATGAGGCAAGATCCATTTGACATTTTGAATCATTTTTGGTACAGTCCGGAAAATTAATTTTTTGATGAAAAACGATGACTCCGGACCTGTCGAACATCCCCAAAATGGTCCATATCGATGAAATTTTAACATTTAATCTTTTGACTCCAAACGACTGTTGGATGTAAATTATGACTTTTTCAAATAAAATAAGTGTGTTTAAAGTCATTTATGTGCCTGAAATTGGTCAAAATTGAAGCTTTTGAGTAAGCAAAACTCTGTAAAAATGGCAATTTTGGTCACTCTGAGGGGTTAAAAAGTGGTTATTCAACATGATGCAAGATCCATTTGACATTTTGAATCATTTTTGGTATAGTCCGAAAAATTCATTTTCTGATGAAAAACGATGACTCCGGACCTGTCGAACGTCCCCAAAATGGTCCATATCGATGAAATTTTAACATTTAATCTTTTGACTCCAAACGACTGTTGGATGTGAATTATGACTTTTTCAACTAAAATAAGTGTGTTTAAAGTCATTTATGTGCCTGAAATTGGTCAAAATTGAAGCTTTTGTGTAAGCAAACCTCTGTAAAAATGGCAATTTTGGTCACTCTGAGCGGTTAAAAAGTGGTTGTTCAACATGAGGCACGATCCATTTGACATTTTGAATCATTTTTGGTACAGTCCGAAAAATTAATTTTTTTGATGAAAAACGATGACTCCGGACCTGTCGAACATCCCCAAAATGGTCCATATCGATGAAATTTTAACATTTAATCTTTTGACTCCAAACGACTGTTGGATGTGAATTAAGTCTTTTTCAACTAAAATAAGTGTGTTTAAAGTAATTTATGTGCCTGAAATTGGTCAAAATTGAAGCTTTTGTGTAAGCAAAACTCTGTAAAAAAGGCAATTTTGGTCACTCTGAGGGGTTAAAAAGTGGTTATTCAACCTGAGGCACCATCACTTTGACATTTTGAATCATTTTTTGGTACAGTCCGAAAAATTCATTTCTGATGAAAAACGATGACTACGGACCTGTCGAATGTCCCCAAAATGGTCCATATCGATGAAATTTTAACATTTAATCTTTTGACTCCAAACAACTGTTGGATGTGAATTAAGTCTTTTTCAACTAAAATAAGTGTGTTTAAAGTCATTTATGTGCCTGAAATTGGTCAAAATTGAAGCTTTTGTGTAAGCAAATCTCAGTAAAAATGGCAATTTTGGTCACTCTGATGGGTTAAAAAGTGGTTATTCAACATGAGGCACGATCTATTTGACATTTTGAATCATTTTTGGTATAGTCCGAAAAATTCATTTTCTGATGAAAAACGATGACTCCGGACCTGTCGAACGTCCCCAAAATGGTCCATATCGATGAAATTTTAACATTTAATCTTTTGACTCCAAACGACTGTTGGATGTGAATTATGACTTTTTCAACTAAAATAAGTGTGTTTAAAGTCATTTATGTGCCTGAAATTGGTCAAAATTAAAACTTTTGAGTAAGCAAAACTCTGTAAAAATGGCAATTTTGGTCACTCTGAGGCGTTAAAAAGTGTTTATTCAACATGAGGCACCATCACTTTGACATTTTGAATCATTTTTGGTACAGTCTGAAAAATTCATTTTCTGATGAAAAACGATGACTCCGGACCTGTCGAACGTCCCCAAAATGGTCCATATCGATGAAATTTTAACATTTAATCTTTTGACTCCAAACAACTGTTGGATTTGAATTAAGTCTTTTTCAACTAAAATAACTGTGTTTAAAGTCATTTATTTGCCTGAAATTGGTCAAAATTGAAGCTTTTGTGTAAGCAAAACTCTGTAAAAATGGCAATTTTGGTCACTCTGAGGGGTTAAAAAGTGGTTATTCAACCTGAGGCACCATCACTTTGACATTTTGAATCATTTTTGGTACAGTCCGAAAAATTCATTTTCTGATGAAAAACGATGACTCCGGACCTGTCGAACGTCCCCAAAATGGTCCATATCGATGAAATTTTAACATTTAATCTTTTGACTCCAAACGACTGTTGGATGTGAATTAAGTCTTTTTCAACTAAAATAAGTGTGTTTAAAGTAATTTATGTGCCTGAAATTGGTCAAAATTGAAGCTTTTGTGTAAGCAAAACTCTGTAAAAATGGCAATTTTGGTCACTCTGAGGGGTTAAAAAGTGGTTATTCAACATGAGGCACGATCCATTTGACATTTTGAATCATTTTTGGTATAGTCCGAAAAATTCATTTTCTGATGAAAAACGATGACTCCGGACCTGTCGAACGTCCCCAAAATGGTCCATATCGTTGAAATTTTAACATTTAATCTTTTGACTCCAAATGACTGTTGGATGTGAATTATGACTTTTTCAACTAAAATAAGTGTGTTTAAAGTCATTTATGTGCCTGAAAATGGTCAAAATTGAAGCTTTTGTGTAAGCAAAACTCTGTAAAAATTGCAATTTTGGTCACTCTGAGGGGTTAAAAAGTGGTTATTCAACATGAGGCACGATCCATTTGACATTTTGAATCATTTTTGGTACAGTCCGAAAAATTAATTTTTTGATGAAAAACGATGACTCCGGACCTGTCGAACATCCCCAAAATGGTCCATATCGATGAAATTTTAACATTTAATCTTTTGACTCCAAACAACTGTTGGATTTGAATTAAGTCTTTTTCAACTAAAATAAGTGTGTTTAAAGTCATTTATGTGCCTGAAATTGGTCAAAATTGAAGCTTTTGTGTAAGCAAAACTCTGTAAAAATGGCAATTTTGGTCACTCTGATGGGTTAAAAAGTGGTTATTCAACATGAGGCACGATCTATTTGACATTTTGAATCATTTTTGGTATAGTCCGAAAAATTCATTTTCTGATGAAAAACGATGACTCCGGACCTGTCGAACGTCCCCAAAATGGTCCATATTGATGAAATTTTAACATTTAATCTTTTGACTCCAAACGACTGTTGGATGTGAATTATGACTTTTTCAACTAAAATAAGTGTGTTTAAAGTCATTTATGTGCCTGAAATTGGTCAAAATTGAAACTTTTGAGTAAGCAAAACTCTGTAAAAATGGCAATTTTGGTCACTCTGAGGGGTTAAAAAGTGGTTATTCAACATGAGGCACCATCACTTTGACATTTTGAATCATTTTTGGTACAGTCCGAAAAATTCATTTTCTGATGAAAACGATGACTCCGGACCTGTCGAACGTCCCCAAAATGGTCCATATCGATGAAATTTTAACATTTAATCTTTTGACTCCAAACAACTGTTGGATGTGAATTAAGTCTTTTTCAACTAAAATAAGTGTGTTTAAAGTCATTTATGTGCCTGAAATTGGTCAAAATTGAAGCTTTTGTGTAAGCAAAACTCTGTAAAAATGGCAATTTTGGTCACTCTGAGGGGTAAAAAGTGGGTATTCAACATGAGGCACAATCTATTTGACATTTTGAATCATTTTTGGTATAGTCCGAAAAATTCATTTTCTGATGAAAAACGATGACTCTGGACCTGTCGAACGTACCCAAAATGGTCCATATCGATGAAATTTTAACATTTAATCTTTTGACTCCAAACAACTGTTGGATGTGAATTAAGTCTTTTTCAACTAAAATAAGTGTGTTTAAAGTCATTTATGTGCCTGAAATTGGTCAAAATTGAAGCTTTTGTGTAAGCAAAACTCTGTAAAAATGGCAATTTTGGTCACTCTGAGGGGTTAAAAAGTGGGTATTCAACATGAGGCACGATCTATTTGACATTTTGAATCATTTTTGGTATAGTCCGAAAAATTCATTTTCTGATGAAAAACGATGACTCTGGACCTGTCGAACGTACCCAAAATGGTCCATATCGATGAAATTTTAACATTTAATCTTTTGACTCCAAACAACTGTTGGATGTGAATTAAGTCTTTTTCAACTAAAATAAGTGTGTTTAAAGTCATTTATGTGCCTGAAATTGGTCAAAATTGAAGCTTTTGTGTTAGCAAAACTCTGTAAAAATGGCAATTTTGGTCACTCTGAGGGGTTAAAAAGTGGTTATTCAACATGAGGCACGATCCATTTGACATTTTGAATCATTTTTGGTATAGTCCGAAAAATTCATTTTCTGATGAAAAACGATGACTCCGGACCTGTCGAACGTCCCCAAAATGGTCCATATCGATGAAATTTTAACATTTAATCTTTTGACTCCAAACGACTGTTGGATGTGAATTATGACTTTTTCAACTAAAATAAGTGTGTTTAAAGTCATTTATGTGCCTGAAATTGGTCAAAATTGAAGCTTTTGTGTAAGCAAAACTCTGTAAAAATGGCAATTTTGGTCACTCTGAGGGGTTAAAAAGTGGTTATTCAACATGAGGCACGATCCATTTGACATTTTGAATCATTTTTGGTACAGTCCGAAAAATTAATTTTTTGATGAAAAACGATGACTCCGGACCTGTCGAACATCCCCAAAATGGTCCATATCGATGAAATTTTAACATTTAATCTTTTGACTCCAAACGACTGTTGGATGTGAATTAAGTCGTTTTCAACTAAAATAAGTGTGTTTAAAGTCATTTATGTGCCTGAAATTGGTCAAAATTGAAGCTTTTGTGTAAGCAAAACTCTGTAAAAAAGGCAATTTTGGTCACTCTGAGGGGTTAAAAAGTGTTTATTCAACCTGAGGCACCATCACTTTGACATTTTGAATCATTTTTGGTATAGTCCGAAAAATTTATTTTCTGATGAAAAACGATGACTCCGGACCTGTCGAACGTCCCCAAAATGGTCCATATCGATGACATTTTAACATTTAATCCTTTGACTCCAAACGACTGTTGGATGTGAATTATGACTTTTTCAACTAAAATAAGTGCGTTTAAAGTCATTTATGTGCCTGAAATTGGTCAAAATTTAAGCGTTTGTGCAAGCAAAACTCTGTAAAAATGGCAATTTTGGTCACTCTGAGGGGTTAAAAAGTGGTTATTCAACATGAGGCAAGATCCATTTGACATTTTGAATAATTTTTGGTACAGTCCGAAAAATTAATTTTTTGATGAAAAACAATGACTCCGGACCTGTCGAACATCCCCAAAATGGTCCATATCGATGAAATTTTAACATTTAATCTTTTGACTCCAAACGACTGTTGGATGTGAATTATGACTTTTTCAAATAAAATAAGTGTGTTTAAAGTCATTTATGTGCCTGAAATTGGTCAAAATTGAAGCTTTTGAGTAAGCAAAACTCTGTAAAAATGGCAATTTTGGTCACTCTGAGGGGTTAAAAAGTGGTTATTCAACATGAGGCACGATCAATTTGACATTTTGAATCATTTTTGGTATAGTCCGAAAAATTCATTTTCTGATGAAAAACGATGACTCCGGACCTGTCGAACGTCCCCAAAATGGTCCATATCGATGAAATTTTAACATTTAATCTTTTGACTCCAAACGACTGTTGGATGTGAATTAAGTCTTTTTCAACTAAAATAAGTGTGTTTAAAGTAATTTATGTGCCTGAAATTGGTCAAAATTGAAGCTTTTGTGTAAGCAAAACTCTGTAAAAATGGCAATTTTCGTCACTCTGAGGGGTTAAAAAGTGGTTATTCAACATGAGGCACGATCCATTTGACATTTTGAATCATTTTTGGTATAGTCCGAAAAATTCATTTTCTGATGAAAAACAATGACTCCGGACCTGTCGAACGTCCCCAAAATGGTCCATATCGTTGAAATTTTAACATTTAATCTTTTGACTCCAAATGACTGTTGGATGTGAATTATGACTTTTTCAACTAAAATAAGTGTGTTTAAAGTCATTTATGTGCCTGAAAATGGTCAAAATTGAAGCTTTTGTGTAAGCAAAACTCTGTAAAAATGGCAATTTTGGTCACTCTGAGGGGTTAAAAAGTGGTTATTCAACATGAGGCAGGATCCATTTGACATTTTGAATCATTTTTGGTACAGTCCGAAAAATTAATTTTTTGATGAAAAACGATGACTCCGGACCTGTCGAACATCCCCAAAATGGTCCATATCGATGACATTTTAACATTTAATCTTTTGACTCCAAACGACTGTTGGATGTGAATTAAGTCTTTTTCAACTAAAATAAGTGTGTTTAAAGTAATTTATGTGCCTGAAATTGGTCAAAATTGAAGCTTTTGTGTAAGCAAAACTCTGTAAAAATGGCAATTTTGGTCACTCTGAGGGGTTAAAAAGTGGTTATTCAACATGAGGCACGATCCATTTGACATTTTGAATCATTTTTGGTATAGTCCGAAAAATTCATTTTCTGATGAAAAACAATGACTCCGGACCTGTCGAACGTCCCCAAAATGGTCCATATCGATGAAATTTTAACATTTAATCTTTTGACTCCAAACGACTGTTGGATGTGAATTATGACTTTTTCAACTAAAATAAGTGCGTTTAAAGTCATTTATGTGCCTGAAATTGGACAAAATTGAAGCTTTTGTGTAAGCAAAACTCTGTAAAAATGGCAATTTTGGTCACTCTGAGGGGTTAAAAAGTGGTTATTCAACATGAGGCAAGATCCATTTGACATTTTGAATCATTTTTGGTACAGTCCGGAAAATTAATTTTTTGATGAAAAACGATGACTCCGGACCTGTCGAACATCCCCAAAATGGTCCATATCGATGAAATTTTAACATTTAATCTTTTGACTCCAAACGACTGTTGGATGTAAATTATGACTTTTTCAAATAAAATAAGTGTGTTTAAAGTCATTTATGTGCCTGAAATTGGTCAAAATTGAAGCTTTTGAGTAAGCAAAACTCTGTAAAAATGGCAATTTTGGTCACTCTGAGGGGTTAAAAAGTGGTTATTCAACATGAGGCACGATCAATTTGACATTTTGAATCATTTTTGGTATAGTCCGAAAAATTCATTTTCTGATGAAAAACGATGACTCCGGACCTGTCGAACGTCCCCAAAATGGTCCATATCGATGAAATTTTAACATTTAATGTTTTGACTCCAAACGACTGTTGGATGTGAATTAAGTCTTTTTCAACTAAAATAAGTGTGTTTAATGTAATTTATGTGCCTGAAAATGGTCAAAATTTAAGCTTTTGTGTAAGCAAAACTCTGTAAAAATGGCAATTTTGGTCACTCTGAGGGGTTAAAAAGTGGTTATTCAACATGAGGCAAGATCCATTTGACATTTTGAATCATTTTTGGTATAGTCCGAAAAATTCATTTTCTGATGAAAAACGATGACTCCGGACCTGTCGAACGTCCCCAAAATGGTCCATATCGATGAAATTTTAACATTTAATCTTTTGACTCCAAACGACTGTTGGATGTGAATTATGACTTTTTCAACTAAAATAAGTGTGTTTAAAGTCATTTATGTGCCTGAAATTGGTCAAAATTGAAGCTTTTGTGTAAGCAAACCTCTGTAAAAATGGCAATTTTGGTCACTCTGAGCGGTTAAAAAGTGGTTGTTCAACATGAGGCACGATCCATTTGACATTTTGAATCATTTTTGGTACAGTCCGAAAAATTAATTTTTTTGATGAAAAACGATGACTCCGGACCTGTCGAACATCCCCAAAATGGTCCATATCGATGAAATTTTAACATTTAATCTTTTGACTCCAAACGACTGTTGGATGTGAATTAAGTCTTTTTCAACTAAAATAAGTGTGTTTAAAGTAATTTATGTGCCTGAAATTGGTCAAAATTGAAGCTTTTGTGTAAGCAAAACTCTGTAAAAAAGGCAATGTTGGTCACTCTGAGGGGTTAAAAAGTGGTTATTCAACCTGAGGCACCATCACTTTGACATTTTGAATCATTTTTTGGTACAGTCCGAAAAATTCATTTCTGATGAAAAACGATGACTACGGACCTGTCGAATGTCCCCAAAATGGTCCATATCGATGAAATTTTAACATTTAATCTTTTGACTCCAAACAACTGTTGGATGTGAATTAAGTCTTTTTCAACTAAAATAAGTGTGTTTAAAGTCATTTATGTGCCTGAAATTGGTCAAAATTAAAACTTTTGAGTAAGCAAAACTCTGTAAAAATGGCAATTTTGGTCACTCTGAGGCGTTAAAAAGTGTTTATTCAACATGAGGCACCATCACTTTGACATTTTGAATCATTTTTGGTACAGTCTGAAAAATTCATTTTCTGATGAAAAACGATGACTCCGGACCTGTCGAACGTCCCCAAAATGGTCCATATCGATGAAATTTTAACATTTAATCTTTTGACTCCAAACAACTGTTGGATGTGAATTAAGTCTTTTTCAACTAAAATAAGTGTGTTTAAAGTCATTTATGTGCCTGAAATTGGTCAAAATTGAAGCTTTTGTGTAAGCAAAACTCTGTAAAAATGGCAATTTTGGTCACTCTGATGGGTTAAAAAGTGGTTATTCAACATGAGGCACGATCCATTTGACATTTTGAATCATTTTTGGTACAGTCCGAAAAATTAATTTTTTGATGAAAAACGATGACTCCGGACCTGTCGAACATCCCCAAAATGGTCCATATCGATGAAATTTTTACATTTAATCTTTTGACTCCAAACGACTGTTGGATGTGAATTAAGTCTTTTTCAACTAAAATAAGTGTGTTTAAAGTAATTTATGTGCCTGAAATTGGTCAAAATTGAAGCTTTTGTGTAAGCAAAACTCTGTAAAAAAGGCAATTTTGGTCACTCTGAGGGGTTAAAAAGTGGTTATTCAACCTGAGGCACCATCACTTTGACATTTTGAATCATTTTTTGGTACAGTCCGAAAAATTCATTTTCTGATGAAAAACGATGACTCCGGACCTGTCGAATGTCCCCAAAATGGTCCATATCGATGAAATTTTAACATTTAATCTTTTGACTCCAAACAACTGTTGGATGTGAATTAAGTCTTTTTCAACTAAAATAAGTGTGTTTAAAGTCATTTATGTGCCTGAAATTGGTCAAAATTGAAGCTTTTGTGTAAGCAAAACTCTGTAAAAATGGCAATTTTGGTCACTCTGATGGGTTAAAAAGTGGTTATTCAACATGAGGCACGATCTATTTGACATTTTGAATCATTTTTGGTATAGTCCGAAAAATTCATTTTCTGATGAAAAACGATGACTCCGGACCTGTCGAACGTCCCCAAAATGGTCCATATTGATGAAATTTTAACATTTAATCTTTTGACTCTAAACGACTGTTGGATGTGAATTATGACTTTTTCAACTAAAATAAGTGTGCTTAAAGTCATTTATGTGCCTGAAATTGGTCAAAATTGAAACTTTTGAGTAAGCAAAACTCTGTAAAAATGGCAATTTTGGTCACTCTGAGGGGTTAAAAAGTGGTTATTCAACATGAGGCACCATCACTTTGACATTTTGAATCATTTTTGGTACAGTCTGAAAAATTCATTTTCTGATGAAAAACGATGACTCCGGACCTGTCGAAAGTCCCGAAAATGGTCCATATTGATGAAATTTTAACATTTAATCTTTTGACTCCAAACGACTGTTGGATGTGAATTATGACTTTTTCAACTAAAATAAGTGTGTTTAAAGTCATTTATGTGCCTGAAATTGGTCAAAATTGAAACTTTTGAGTAAGCAAAACTCTGTAAAAATGGCAATTTTGGTCACTCTGAGGGGTTAAAAAGTGGTTATTCAACATGAGGCACCATCACTTTGACATTTTGAATAATTTTTGGTATAGTCCGAAAAATTCATTTTCTGATGAAAAACGATGACTCCGGACCTGTCGAACGTCCCCAAAATGGTCCATATCGATGAAATTTTAACATTTAATCTTTTGACTCCAAACGACTGTTGGATGTGAATTAAGTCTTTTTCAACTAAAATAAGTGTGTTTAAAGTCATTTATGTGCCTGAAAATGGTCAAAATTGAAGCTTTTGTGTAAGCAAAACTCTGTAAAAATGGCAATTTTGGTCACTCTGAGGGGTTAAAAAGTGGTTATATAACATGAGGCACGATCTATTTGACATTTTGAATCATTTTTGGTATAGTCCGAAAAATTCATTTTCTGATGAAAAACGATGACTCCGGACCTGTCGAACGTCCCCAAAATGGTCCATATCGATGAAATTTTAACATTTAATCTTGTGACTCCAAACAACTGTTGGATGTGAATTAAGTCTTTTTCAACTAAAATAAGTGTGTTTAAAGTCATTTATGTGCCTGAAATTGGTCAAAATTGAAGCTTTTGTGTAAGCAAAACTCTGTAAAAATGGCAATTTTGGTCACTCTGAGGGGTTAAAAAGTGGTTATTCAACATGAGGCACGATCCATTTGACATTTTGAATCATTTTTGGTATAGTCCGAAAAATTCATTTTCTGATGAAAAACGATGACTCCGGACCTGTCGAACGTCCCCAAAATGGTCCATATCGATGACATTTTAACATTTAATCCTTTGACTCCAAACGACTGTTGGATGTGAATTATGACTTTTTCAACTAAAATAAGTGCGTTTAAAGTCATTTATGTGCCTGAAATTGGTCAAAATTTAAGCTTTTGTGCAAGCAAAACTCTGTAAAAATGGCAATTTTGGTCACTCTGAGGGGTTAAAAAGTGGTTATTCAACATGAGGCAAGATCCATTTGACATTTTGAATCATTTTTGGTACAGTCCGAAAAATTAATTTTTTGATGAAAAACGATGACTCCGGACCTGTCGAACATCCCCAAAATGGTCCATATCGATGAAATTTTAACATTTAATCTTTTGACTCCAAACGACTGTTGGATGTGAATTATGACTTTTTCAAATAAAATAAGTGTGTTTAAAGTCATTTATGTGCCTGAAATTGGTCAAAATTGAAGCTTTTGAGTAAGCAAAACTCTGTAAAAATGGCAATTTTGGTCACTCTGAGGGGTTAAAAAGTGGTTTTTCAACATGAGGCACGATCAATTTGACATTTTGAATCATTTTTGGTATAGTCCGAAAAATTCATTTTCTGATGAAAAACGATGACTCCGGACCTGTCGAACGTCCCCAAAATGGTCCATATCGTTGAAATTTTAACATTTAATCTTTTGACTCCAAATGACTGTTGGATGTGAATTATGACTTTTTCAACTAAAATAAGTGTGTTTAAAGTCATTTATGTGCCTGAAAATGGTCAAAATTGAAGCTTTTGTGTAAGCAAAACTCTGTAAAAATGGCAATTTTGGTCACTCTGAGGGGTTAAAAAGTGGTTATTCAACATGAGGCAAGATCCATTTGACATTTTGAATCATTTTTGGTACAGTCCGGAAAATTAATTTTTTGATGAAAAACGATGACTCCGGACCTGTCGAACATCCCCAAAATGGTCCATATCGATGAAATTTTAACATTTAATCTTTTGACTCCAAACGACTGTTGGATGTAAATTATGACTTTTTCAAATAAAATAAGTGTGTTTAAAGTCATTTATGTGCCTGAAATTGGTCAAAATTGAAGCTTTTGAGTAAGCAAAACTCTGTAAAAATGGCAATTTTGGTCACTCTGAGGGGTTAAAAAGTGGTTATTCAACATGAGGCACGATCAATTTGACATTTTGAATCATTTTTGGTATAGTCCGAAAAATTCATTTTCTGATGAAAAACGATGACTCCGGACCTGTCGAACGTCCCCAAAATGGTCCATATCGATGAAATTTTAACATTTAATGTTTTGACTCCAAACGACTGTTGGATGTGAATTAAGTCTTTTTCAACTAAAATAAGTGTGTTTAATGTCATTTATGTGCCTGAAAATGGTCAAAATTGAAGCTTTTGTGTAAGCAAAACTCTGTAAAAATGGCAATTTTGGTCACTCTGAGGGGTTAAAAAGTGGTTATTCAACATGATGCAAGATCCATTTGACATTTTGAATCATTTTTGGTATAGTCCGAAAAATTCATTTTCTGATGAAAAACGATGACTCCGGACCTGTCGAACGTCCCCAAAATGGTCCATATCGATGAAATTTTAACATTTAATCTTTTGACTCCAAACGACTGTTGGATGTGAATTATGACTTTTTCAACTAAAATAAGTGTGTTTAAAGTCATTTATGTGCCTGAAATTGGTCAAAATTGAAGCTTTTGTGTAAGCAAACCTCTGTAAAAATGGCAATTTTGGTCACTCTGAGCGGTTAAAAAGTGGTTGTTCAACATGAGGCACGATCCATTTGACATTTTGAATCATTTTTGGTACAGCCTGAAAAATTAATTTTTTTGATGAAAAACGATGACTCCGGACCTGTCGAACATCCCCAAAATGGTCCATATCGATGAAATTTTAACATTTAATCTTTTGACTCCAAACGACTGTTGGATGTGAATTAAGTCTTTTTCAACTAAAATAAGTGTGTTTAAAGTAATTTATGTGCCTGAATTGGTCAAAATTGAAGCTTTTGTGTAAGCAAAACTCTGTAAAAAAGGCAATTTTGGTCACTCTGAGGGGTTAAAAAGTGGTTATTCAACCTGAGGCACCATCACTTTGACATTTTGAATCATTTTTTGGTACAGTCCGAAAAATTCATTTCTGATGAAAAACGATGACTACGGACCTGTCGAATGTCCCCAAAATGGTCCATATCGATGAAATTTTAACATTTAATCTTTTGACTCCAAACAACTGTTGGATGTGAATTAAGTCTTTTTCAACTAAAATAAGTGTGTTTAAAGTCATTTATGTGCCTGAAATTGGTCAAAATTGAAGCTTTTGTGTAAGCAAATCTCAGTAAAAATGGCAATTTTGGTCACTCTGATGGGTTAAAAAGTGGTTATTCAACATGAGGCACGATCTATTTGACATTTTGAATCATTTTTTTATATAGTCCGAAAAATTCATTTTCTGATGAAAAACGATGACTCCGGACCTGTCGAACGTCCCCAAAATGGTCCATATTGATGAAATTTTAACATTTAATCTTTTGACTCCAAACGACTGTTGGATGTGAATTATGACTTTTTCAACTAAAATAAGTGTGTTTAAAGTCATTTATGTGCCTGAAATTGGTCAAAATTGAAACTTTTGAGTAAGCAAAACTCTGTAAAAATGGCAATTTTGGTCACTCTGAGGGGTTAAAAAGTGGTTATTCAACATGAGGCACCATCACTTTGACATTTTGAATCATTTTTGGTACAGTCTGAAAAATTCATTTTCTGATGAAAAACGATGACTCCGGACCTGTCGAAAGTCCCCAAAATGGTCCATATTGATGAAATTTTAACATTTAATCTTTTGACTCCAAACGACTGTTGGATGTGAATTATGACTTTTTCAACTAAAATAAGTGTGTTTAAAGTCATTTATGTGCCTGAAATTGGTCAAAATTGAAACTTTTGAGTAAGCAAAACTCTGTAAAAATGGCAATTTTGGTCACTCTGAGGGGTTAAAAAGTGGTTATTCAACATGAGGCACCATCACTTTGACATTTTGAATCATTTTTGGTACAGTCCGAAAAATTCATTTTCTGATGAAAAACGATGACTCCGGACCTGTCGAACGTCCCCAAAATGGTCCATATCGATGAAATTTTAACATTTAATCTTTTGACTCCAAACAACTGTTGGATGTGAATTAAGTCTTTTTCAACTAAAATAAGTGTGTTTAAAGTCATTTATGTGCCTGAAATTGGTCAAAATTGAAGCTTTTGTGTAAGCAAAACTCTGTAAAAATGGCAATTTTGGTCACTCTGAGGGGTTAAAAAGTGGGTATTCAACATGAGGCACGATCTATTTGACATTTTGAATCATTTTTGGTATAGTCCGAAAAATTCATTTTCTGATGAAAAACGATGACTCTGGACCTGTCGAACGTACCCAAAATGGTCCATATCGATGAAATTTTAACATTTAATCTTTTGACTCCAAACAACTGTTGGATGTGAATTAAGTCTTTTTCAACTAAAATAAGTGTGTTTAAAGTCATTTATGTGCCTGAAATTGGTCAAAATTGAAGCTTTTGTGTAAGCAAAACTCTGTAAAAATGGCAATTTTGGTCACTCTGAGGGGTTAAAAAGTGGGTATTCAACATGAGGCACGATCTATTTGACATTTTGAATCATTTTTGGTATAGTCCGAAAAATTCATTTTCTGATGAAAAACGATGACTCTGGACCTGTCGAACGTACCCAAAATGGTCCATATCGATGAAATTTTAACATTTAATCTTTTGACTCCAAACAACTGTTGGATGTGAATTAAGTCTTTTTCAACTAAAATAAGTGTGTTTAAAGTCATTTATGTGCCTGAAATTGGTCAAAATTGAAGCTTTTGTGTTAGCAAAACTCTGTAAAAATGGCAATTTTGGTCACTCTGAGGGGTTAAAAAGTGGTTATTCAACATGAGGCACGATCCATTTGACATTTTGAATCATTTTTGGTATAGTCCGAAAAATTCATTTTCTGATGAAAAACGATGACTCCGGACCTGTCGAACGTCCCCAAAATGGTCCATATCGATGAAATTTTAACATTTAATCTTTTGACTCCAAACGACTGTTGGATGTGAATTATGACTTTTTCAACTAAAATAAGTGTGTTTAAAGTCATTTATGTGCCTGAAATTGGTCAAAATTGAAGCTTTTGTGTAAGCAAAACTCTGTAAAAATGGCAATTTTGGTCACTCTGAGGGGTTAAAAAGTGGTTATTCAACATGAGGCACGATCCATTTGACATTTTGAATCATTTTTGGTACAGTCCGAAAAATTAATTTTTTGATGAAAAACGATGACTCCGGACCTGTCGAACATCCCCAAAATGGTCCATATCGATGAAATTTTAACATTTAATCTTTTGACTCCAAACGACTGTTGGATGTGAATTAAGTCGTTTTCAACTAAAATAAGTGTGTTTAAAGTCATTTATGTGCCTGAAATTGGTCAAAATTGAAGCTTTTGTGTAAGCAAAACTCTGTAAAAAAGGCAATTTTGGTCACTCTGAGGGGTTAAAAAGTGTTTATTCAACCTGAGGCACCATCACTTTGACATTTTGAATCATTTTTTGGTACAGTCCGAAAAATTCATTTTCTGATGAAAAACGATGACTCCGGACCTGTCGAATGTCCCCAAAATGGTCCATATCGATGAAATTTTAACATTTAATCTTTTGACTCCAAACAACTGTTGGATGTGAATTAAGTCTTTTTCAACTAAAATAAGTGTGTTTAAAGTCATTTATGTGCCTGAAATTGGTCAAAATTTAAACTTTTGAGTAAGCAAAACTCTGTAAAAATGGCAATTTTGGTCACTCTGAGGGGTTAAAAAGTGGTTATTCAACATGAGGCACCATCACTTTGACATTTTGAATCATTTTTGGTATAGTCTGAAAAATTCATTTTCTGATGTAAAACGATGACTCCGGACCTGTCGAACGTCCCCAAAATGGTCCATATCGATGAAATTTTAACATTTAATCTTTTGACTCCAAACAACTGTTGGATTTGAATTAAGTCTTTTTCAACTAAAATAAGTGTGTTTAAAGTCATTTATGTGCCTGAAATTGGTCAAAATTGAAGCTTTTGTGTAAGCAAAACTCTGTAAAAATGGCAATTTTGGTCACTCTGAGGGGTTAAAAAGTGGTTATTCAACCTGAGGCACCATCACTTTGACATTTTGAATCATTTTTGGTACAGTCCGAAAAATTCATTTTCTGATGAAAAACGATGACTCCGGACCTGTCGAACGTCCCCAAAATGGTCCATATCGATGAAATTTTAACATTTAATCTTTTGACTCCAAACGACTGTTGGATGTGAATTATGACTTTTTCAACTAAAATAAGTGCGTTTAAAGTCATTTATGTGCCTGAAATTGGTCAAAATTTAAGCGTTTGTGCAAGCAAAACTCTGTAAAAATGGCAATTTTGGTCACTCTGAGGGGTTAAAAAGTGGTTATTCAACATGAGGCAAGATCCATTTGACATTTTGAATCATTTTTGGTACAGTCCGAAAAATTAATTTTTTGATGAAAAACAATGACTCCGGACCTGTCGAACATCCCCAAAATGGTCCATATCGATGAAATTTTAACATTTAATCTTTTGACTCCAAACGACTGTTGGATGTGAATTATGACTTTTTCAAATAAAATAAGTGTGTTTAAAGTCATTTATGTGCCTGAAATTGGTCAAAATTGAAGCTTTTGAGTAAGCAAAACTCTGTAAAAATGGCAATTTTGGTCACTCTGAGGGGTTAAAAAGTGGTTATTCAACATGAGGCACGATCAATTTGACATTTTGAATCATTTTTGGTATAGTCCGAAAAATTCATTTTCTGATGAAAAACGATGACTCCGGACCTGTCGAACGTCCCCAAAATGGTCCATATCGATGAAATTTTAACATTTAATCTTTTGACTCCAAACGACTGTTGGATGTGAATTAAGTCTTTTTCAACTAAAATAAGTGTGTTTAAAGTAATTTATGTGCCTGAAATTGGTCAAAATTGAAGCTTTTGTGTAAGCAAAACTCTGTAAAAATGGCAATTTTCGTCACTCTGAGGGGTTAAAAAGTGGTTATTCAACATGAGGCACGATCCATTTGACATTTTGAATCATTTTTGGTATAGTCCGAAAAATTCATTTTCTGATGAAAAACGATGACTCCGGACCTGTCGAACGTCCCCAAAATGGTCCATATCGTTGAAATTTTAACATTTAATCTTTTGACTCCAAATGACTGTTGGATGTGAATTATGACTTTTTCAACTAAAATAAGTGTGTTTAAAGTCATTTATGTGCCTGAAAATGGTCAAAATTGAAGCTTTTGTGTAAGCAAAACTCTGTAAAAATGGCAATTTTGGTCACTCTGAGGGGTTAAAAAGTGGTTATTCAACATGAGGCAGGATCCATTTGACATTTTGAATCATTTTTGGTACAGTCCGAAAAATTAATTTTTTGATGAAAAACGATGACTCCGGACCTGTCGAACATCCCCAAAATGGTCCATATCGATGACATTTTAACATTTAATCTTTTGACTCCAAACGACTGTTGGATGTGAATTAAGTCTTTTTCAACTAAAATAAGTGTGTTTAAAGTAATTTATGTGCCTGAAATTGGTCAAAATTGAAGCTTTTGTGTAAGCAAAACTCTGTAAAAATGGCAATTTTGGTCACTCTGAGGGGTTAAAAAGTGGTTATTCAACATGAGGCACGATCCATTTGACATTTTGAATCATTTTTGGTATAGTCCGAAAAATTCATTTTCTGATGAAAAACAATGACTCCGGACCTGTCGAACGTCCCCAAAATGGTCCATATCGATGAAATTTTAACATTTAATCTTTTGACTCCAAACGACTGTTGGATGTGAATTATGACTTTTTCAACTAAAATAAGTGCGTTTAAAGTCATTTATGTGCCTGAAATTGGACAAAATTGAAGCTTTTGTGTAAGCAAAACTCTGTAAAAATGGCAATTTTGGTCACTCTGAGGGGTTAAAAAGTGGTTATTCAACATGAGGCAAGATCCATTTGACATTTTGAATCATTTTTGGTACAGTCCGGAAAATTAATTTTTTGATGAAAAACGATGACTCCGGACCTGTCGAACATCCCCAAAATGGTCCATATCGATGAAATTTTAACATTTAATCTTTTGACTCCAAACGACTGTTGGATGTAAATTATGACTTTTTCAAATAAAATAAGTGTGTTTAAAGTCATTTATGTGCCTGAAATTGGTCAAAATTGAAGCTTTTGAGTAAGCAAAACTCTGTAAAAATGGCAATTTTGGTCACTCTGAGGGGTTAAAAAGTGGTTATTCAACATGAGGCACGATCAATTTGACATTTTGAATCATTTTTGGTATAGTCCGAAAAATTCATTTTCTGATGAAAAACGATGACTCCGGACCTGTCGAACGTCCCCAAAATGGTCCATATCGATGAAATTTTAACATTTAATGTTTTGACTCCAAACGACTGTTGGATGTGAATTAAGTCTTTTTCAACTAAAATAAGTGTGTTTAATGTAATTTATGTGCCTGAAAATGGTCAAAATTTAAGCTTTTGTGTAAGCAAAACTCTGTAAAAATGGCAATTTTGGTCACTCTGAGGGGTTAAAAAGTGGTTATTCAACATGAGGCAAGATCCATTTGACATTTTGAATCATTTTTGGTATAGTCCGAAAAATTCATTTTCTGATGAAAAACGATGACTCCGGACCTGTCGAACGTCCCCAAAATGGTCCATATCGATGAAATTTTAACATTTAATCTTTTGACTCCAAACGACTGTTGGATGTGAATTATGACTTTTTCAACTAAAATAAGTGTGTTTAAAGTCATTTATGTGCCTGAAATTGGTCAAAATTGAAGCTTTTGTGTAAGCAAACCTCTGTAAAAATGGCAATTTTGGTCACTCTGAGCGGTTAAAAAGTGGTTGTTCAACATGAGGCACGATCCATTTGACATTTTGAATCATTTTTGGTACAGTCCGAAAAATTAATTTTTTTGATGAAAAACGATGACTCCGGACCTGTCGAACATCCCCAAAATGGTCCATATCGATGAAATTTTAACATTTAATCTTTTGACTCCAAACGACTGTTGGATGTGAATTAAGTCTTTTTCAACTAAAATAAGTGTGTTTAAAGTAATTTATGTGCCTGAAATTGGTCAAAATTGAAGCTTTTGTGTAAGCAAAACTCTGTAAAAAAGGCAATGTTGGTCACTCTGAGGGGTTAAAAAGTGGTTATTCAACCTGAGGCACCATCACTTTGACATTTTGAATCATTTTTTGGTACAGTCCGAAAAATTCATTTCTGATGAAAAACGATGACTACGGACCTGTCGAATGTCCCCAAAATGGTCCATATCGATGAAATTTTAACATTTAATCTTTTGACTCCAAACAACTGTTGGATGTGAATTAAGTCTTTTTCAACTAAAATAAGTGTGTTTAAAGTCATTTATGTGCCTGAAATTGGTCAAAATTAAAACTTTTGAGTAAGCAAAACTCTGTAAAAATGGCAATTTTGGTCACTCTGAGGCGTTAAAAAGTGTTTATTCAACATGAGGCACCATCACTTTGACATTTTGAATCATTTTTGGTACAGTCTGAAAAATTCATTTTCTGATGAAAAACGATGACTCCGGACCTGTCGAACGTCCCCAAAATGGTCCATATCGATGAAATTTTAACATTTAATCTTTTGACTCCAAACAACTGTTGGATGTGAATTAAGTCTTTTTCAACTAAAATAAGTGTGTTTAAAGTCATTTATGTGCCTGAAATTGGTCAAAATTGAAGCTTTTGTGTAAGCAAAACTCTGTAAAAATGGCAATTTTGGTCACTCTGATGGGTTAAAAAGTGGTTATTCAACATGAGGCACGATCCATTTGACATTTTGAATCATTTTTGGTACAGTCCGAAAAATTAATTTTTTGATGAAAAACGATGACTCCGGACCTGTCGAACATCCCCAAAATGGTCCATATCGATGAAATTTTTACATTTAATCTTTTGACTCCAAACGACTGTTGGATGTGAATTAAGTCTTTTTCAACTAAAATAAGTGTGTTTAAAGTAATTTATGTGCCTGAAATTGGTCAAAATTGAAGCTTTTGTGTAAGCAAAACTCTGTAAAAAAGGCAATTTTGGTCACTCTGAGGGGTTAAAAAGTGGTTATTCAACCTGAGGCACCATCACTTTGACATTTTGAATCATTTTTTGGTACAGTCCGAAAAATTCATTTTCTGATGAAAAACGATGACTCCGGACCTGTCGAATGTCCCCAAAATGGTCCATATCGATGAAATTTTAACATTTAATCTTTTGACTCCAAACAACTGTTGGATGTGAATTAAGTCTTTTTCAACTAAAATAAGTGTGTTTAAAGTCATTTATGTGCCTGAAATTGGTCAAAATTGAAGCTTTTGTGTAAGCAAAACTCTGTAAAAATGGCAATTTTGGTCACTCTGATGGGTTAAAAAGTGGTTATTCAACATGAGGCACGATCTATTTGACATTTTGAATCATTTTTGGTATAGTCCGAAAAATTCATTTTCTGATGAAAAACGATGACTCCGGACCTGTCGAACGTCCCCAAAATGGTCCATATTGATGAAATTTTAACATTTAATCTTTTGACTCTAAACGACTGTTGGATGTGAATTATGACTTTTTCAACTAAAATAAGTGTGCTTAAAGTCATTTATGTGCCTGAAATTGGTCAAAATTGAAACTTTTGAGTAAGCAAAACTCTGTAAAAATGGCAATTTTGGTCACTCTGAGGGGTTAAAAAGTGGTTATTCAACATGAGGCACCATCACTTTGACATTTTGAATCATTTTTGGTACAGTCTGAAAAATTCATTTTCTGATGAAAAACGATGACTCCGGACCTGTCGAAAGTCCCCAAAATGGTCCATATTGATGAAATTTTAACATTTAATCTTTTGACTCCAAACGACTGTTGGATGTGAATTATGACTTTTTCAACTAAAATAAGTGTGTTTAAAGTCATTTATGTGCCTGAAATTGGTCAAAATTGAAACTTTTGAGTAAGCAAAACTCTGTAAAAATGGCAATTTTGGTCACTCTGAGGGGTTAAAAAGTGGTTATTCAACATGAGGCACCATCACTTTGACATTTTGAATAATTTTTGGTATAGTCCGAAAAATTCATTTTCTGATGAAAAACGATGACTCCGGACCTGTCGAACGTCCCCAAAATGGTCCATATCGATGAAATTTTAACATTTAATCTTTTGACTCCAAACGACTGTTGGATGTGAATTAAGTCTTTTTCAACTAAAATAAGTGTGTTTAAAGTCATTTATGTGCCTGAAAATGGTCAAAATTGAAGCTTTTGTGTAAGCAAAACTCTGTAAAAATGGCAATTTTGGTCACTCTGAGGGGTTAAAAAGTGGTTATATAACATGAGGCACGATCTATTTGACATTTTGAATCATTTTTGGTATAGTCCGAAAAATTCATTTTCTGATGAAAAACGATGACTCCGGACCTGTCGAACGTCCCCAAAATGGTCCATATCGATGAAATTTTAACATTTAATCTTGTGACTCCAAACAACTGTTGGATGTGAATTAAGTCTTTTTCAACTAAAATAAGTGTGTTTAAAGTCATTTATGTGCCTGAAATTGGTCAAAATTGAAGCTTTTGTGTAAGCAAAACTCTGTAAAAATGGCAATTTTGGTCACTCTGAGGGGTTAAAAAGTGGTTATTCAACATGAGGCACGATCCATTTGACATTTTGAATCATTTTTGGTATAGTCCGAAAAATTCATTTTCTGATGAAAAACGATGACTCCGGACCTGTCGAACGTCCCCAAAATGGTCCATATCGATGACATTTTAACATTTAATCCTTTGACTCCAAACGACTGTTGGATGTGAATTATGACTTTTTCAACTAAAATAAGTGCGTTTAAAGTCATTTATGTGCCTGAAATTGGTCAAAATTTAAGCTTTTGTGCAAGCAAAACTCTGTAAAAATGGCAATTTTGGTCACTCTGAGGGGTTAAAAAGTGGTTATTCAACATGAGGCAAGATCCATTTGACATTTTGAATCATTTTTGGTACAGTCCGAAAAATTAATTTTTTGATGAAAAACGATGACTCCGGACCTGTCGAACATCCCCAAAATGGTCCATATCGATGAAATTTTAACATTTAATCTTTTGACTCCAAACGACTGTTGGATGTGAATTATGACTTTTTCAAATAAAATAAGTGTGTTTAAAGTCATTTATGTGCCTGAAATTGGTCAAAATTGAAGCTTTTGAGTAAGCAAAACTCTGTAAAAATGGCAATTTTGGTCACTCTGAGGGGTTAAAAAGTGGTTTTTCAACATGAGGCACGATCAATTTGACATTTTGAATCATTTTTGGTATAGTCCGAAAAATTCATTTTCTGATGAAAAACGATGACTCCGGACCTGTCGAACGTCCCCAAAATGGTCCATATCGTTGAAATTTTAACATTTAATCTTTTGACTCCAAATGACTGTTGGATGTGAATTATGACTTTTTCAACTAAAATAAGTGTGTTTAAAGTCATTTATGTGCCTGAAAATGGTCAAAATTGAAGCTTTTGTGTAAGCAAAACTCTGTAAAAATGGCAATTTTGGTCACTCTGAGGGGTTAAAAAGTGGTTATTCAACATGAGGCAAGATCCATTTGACATTTTGAATCATTTTTGGTACAGTCCGGAAAATTAATTTTTTGATGAAAAACGATGACTCCGGACCTGTCGAACATCCCCAAAATGGTCCATATCGATGAAATTTTAACATTTAATCTTTTGACTCCAAACGACTGTTGGATGTAAATTATGACTTTTTCAAATAAAATAAGTGTGTTTAAAGTCATTTATGTGCCTGAAATTGGTCAAAATTGAAGCTTTTGAGTAAGCAAAACTCTGTAAAAATGGCAATTTTGGTCACTCTGAGGGGTTAAAAAGTGGTTATTCAACATGAGGCACGATCAATTTGACATTTTGAATCATTTTTGGTATAGTCCGAAAAATTCATTTTCTGATGAAAAACGATGACTCCGGACCTGTCGAACGTCCCCAAAATGGTCCATATCGATGAAATTTTAACATTTAATGTTTTGACTCCAAACGACTGTTGGATGTGAATTAAGTCTTTTTCAACTAAAATAAGTGTGTTTAATGTCATTTATGTGCCTGAAAATGGTCAAAATTGAAGCTTTTGTGTAAGCAAAACTCTGTAAAAATGGCAATTTTGGTCACTCTGAGGGGTTAAAAAGTGGTTATTCAACATGATGCAAGATCCATTTGACATTTTGAATCATTTTTGGTATAGTCCGAAAAATTCATTTTCTGATGAAAAACGATGACTCCGGACCTGTCGAACGTCCCCAAAATGGTCCATATCGATGAAATTTTAACATTTAATCTTTTGACTCCAAACGACTGTTGGATGTGAATTATGACTTTTTCAACTAAAATAAGTGTGTTTAAAGTCATTTATGTGCCTGAAATTGGTCAAAATTGAAGCTTTTGTGTAAGCAAACCTCTGTAAAAATGGCAATTTTGGTCACTCTGAGCGGTTAAAAAGTGGTTGTTCAACATGAGGCACGATCCATTTGACATTTTGAATCATTTTTGGTACAGTCCGAAAAATTAATTTTTTTGATGAAAAACGATGACTCCGGACCTGTCGAACATCCCCAAAATGGTCCATATCGATGAAATTTTAACATTTAATCTTTTGACTCCAAACGACTGTTGGATGTGAATTAAGTCTTTTTCAACTAAAATAAGTGTGTTTAAAGTAATTTATGTGCCTGAATTGGTCAAAATTGAAGCTTTTGTGTAAGCAAAACTCTGTAAAAAAGGCAATTTTGGTCACTCTGAGGGGTTAAAAAGTGGTTATTCAACCTGAGGCACCATCACTTTGACATTTTGAATCATTTTTTGGTACAGTCCGAAAAATTCATTTCTGATGAAAAACGATGACTACGGACCTGTCGAATGTCCCCAAAATGGTCCATATCGATGAAATTTTAACATTTAATCTTTTGACTCCAAACAACTGTTGGATGTGAATTAAGTCTTTTTCAACTAAAATAAGTGTGTTTAAAGTCATTTATGTGCCTGAAATTGGTCAAAATTGAAGCTTTTGTGTAAGCAAATCTCAGTAAAAATGGCAATTTTGGTCACTCTGATGGGTTAAAAAGTGGTTATTCAACATGAGGCACGATCTATTTGACATTTTGAATCATTTTTTTATATAGTCCGAAAAATTCATTTTCTGATGAAAAACGATGACTCCGGACCTGTCGAACGTCCCCAAAATGGTCCATATCGATGAAATTTTAACATTTAATCTTTTGACTCCAAACGACTGTTGGATGTGAATTAAGTCTTTTTCAACTAAAATAAGTGTGTTTAAAGTAATTTATGTGCCTGAAATTGGTCAAAATTGAAGCTTTTGTGTAAGCAAAACTCTGTAAAAATGGCAATTTTGGTCACTCTGAGGGGTTAAAAAGTGGTTATTCAACATGAGGCACGATCCATTTGACATTTTGAATCATTTTTGGTATAGTCCGAAAAATTCATTTTCTGATGAAAAACGATGACTCCGGACCTGTCGAACGTCCCCAAAATGGTCCATATCGTTGAAATTTTAACATTTAATCTTTTGACTCCAAATGACTGTTGGATGTGAATTATGACTTTTTCAACTAAAATAAGTGTGTTTAAAGTCATTTATGTGCCTGAAAATGGTCAAAATTGAAGCTTTTGTGTAAGCAAAACTCTGTAAAAATTGCAATTTTGGTCACTCTGAGGGTTAAAAAGTGGTTATTCAACATGAGGCACGATCTATTTGACATTTTGAATCATTTTTGGTATAGTCCGAAAAATTCATTTTCTGATGAAAAACGATGACTCCGGACCTGTCGAACGTCCCAAAATGGTCCATATTGATGAAATTTTAACATTTAATCTTTTGACTCCAAACGACTGTTGGATGTGAATTATGACTTTTTCAACTAAAATAAGTGTGTTTAAAGTCATTTATGTGCCTGAAATTGGTCAAAATTGAAACTTTTGAGTAAGCAAAACTCTGTAAAAATGGCAATTTTGGTCACTCTGAGGGGTTAAAAAGTGGTTATTCAACATGAGGCACCATCACTTTGACATTTTGAATCATTTTTGGTACAGTCTGAAAAATTCATTTTCTGATGAAAAACGATGACTCCGGACCTGTCGAAAGTCCCCAAAATGGTCCATATTGATGAAATTTTAACATTTAATCTTTTGACTCCAAACGACTGTTGGATGTGAATTATGACTTTTTCAACTAAAATAAGTGTGTTTAAAGTCATTTATGTGCCTGAAATTGGTCAAAATTGAAACTTTTGAGTAAGCAAAACTCTGTAAAAATGGCAATTTTGGTCACTCTGAGGGGTTAAAAAGTGGTTATTCAACATGAGGCACCATCACTTTGACATTTTGAATCATTTTTGGTACAGTCCGAAAATTCATTTTCTGATGAAAAACGATGACTCCGGACCTGTCGAACGTCCCCAAAATGGTCCATATCGATGAAATTTTAACATTTAATCTTTGACTCCAAACAACTGTTGGATGTGAATTAAGTCTTTTTCAACTAAAATAAGTGTGTTTAAAGTCATTTATGTGCCTGAAATTGGTCAAAATTGAAGCTTTTGTGTAAGCAAAACTCTGTAAAAATTGCAATTTTGGTCACTCTGAGGGGTTAAAAAGTGGGTATTCAACATGAGGCACGATCTATTTGACATTTTGAATCATTTTTGGTATAGTCCCGAAAAATTCATTTTCTGATGAAAAACGATGACTCTGGACCTGTCGAACGTACCCAAAATGGTCCATATCGATGAAATTTTAACATTTAATCTTTTGACTCCAAACAACTGTTGGATGTGAATTAAGTCTTTTTCAACTAAAATAAGTGTGTTTAAAGTCATTTATGTGCCTGAAATTGGTCAAAATTGAAGCTTTTGTGTAAGCAAAACTCTGTAAAAATGGCAATTTTGGTCACTCTGAGGGGTTAAAAAGTGGGTATTCAACATGAGGCACGATCTATTTGACATTTTGAATCATTTTTGGTATAGTCCGAAAAATTCATTTTCTGATGAAAAACGATGACTCTGGACCTGTCGAACGTACCCAAAATGGTCCATATCGATGAAATTTTAACATTTAATCTTTTGACTCCAAACAACTGTTGGATGTGAATTAAGTCTTTTTCAACTAAAATAAGTGTGTTTAAAGTCATTTATGTGCCTGAAATTGGTCAAAATTGAAGCTTTTGTGTTAGCAAAACTCTGTAAAAATGGCAATTTTGGTCACTCTGAGGGGTTAAAAAGTGGTTATTCAACATGAGGCACGATCCATTTGACATTTTGAATCATTTTTGGTATAGTCCGAAAAATTCATTTTCTGATGAAAAACGATGACTCCGGACCTGTCGAACGTCCCCAAAATGGTCCATATCGATGAAATTTTAACATTTAATCTTTTGACTCCAAACGACTGTTGGATGTGAATTATGACTTTTTCAACTAAAATAAGTGTGTTTAAAGTCATTTATGTGCCTGAAATTGGTCAAAATTGAAGCTTTTGTGTAAGCAAAACTCTGTAAAAATGGCAATTTTGGTCACTCTGAGGGGTTAAAAAGTGGTTATTCAACATGAGGCACGATCCATTTGACATTTTGAATCATTTTTGGTACAGTCCGAAAAATTAATTTTTTGATGAAAAACGATGACTCCGGACCTGTCGAACATCCCCAAAATGGTCCATATCGATGAAATTTTAACATTTAATCTTTTGACTCCAAACGACTGTTGGATGTGAATTAAGTCGTTTTCAACTAAAATAAGTGTGTTTAAAGTCATTTATGTGCCTGAAATTGGTCAAAATTGAAGCTTTTGTGTAAGCAAAACTCTGTAAAAAAGGCAATTTTGGTCACTCTGAGGGGTTAAAAAGTGTTTATTCAACCTGAGGCACCATCACTTTGACATTTTGAATCATTTTTTGGTACAGTCCGAAAAATTCATTTTCTGATGAAAAACGATGACTCCGGACCTGTCGAATGTCCCCAAAATGGTCCATATCGATGAAATTTTAACATTTAATCTTTTGACTCCAAACAACTGTTGGATGTGAATTAAGTCTTTTTCAACTAAAATAAGTGTGTTTAAAGTCATTTATGTGCCTGAAATTGGTCAAAATTTAAACTTTTGAGTAAGCAAAACTCTGTAAAAATGGCAATTTTGGTCACTCTGAGGGGTTAAAAAGTGGTTATTCAACATGAGGCACCATCACTTTGACATTTTGAATCATTTTTGGTATAGTCTGAAAAATTCATTTTCTGATGTAAAACGATGACTCCGGACCTGTCGAACGTCCCCAAAATGGTCCATATCGATGAAATTTTAACATTTAATCTTTTGACTCCAAACAACTGTTGGATTTGAATTAAGTCTTTTTCAACTAAAATAAGTGTGTTTAAAGTCATTTATGTGCCTGAAATTGGTCAAAATTGAAGCTTTTGTGTAAGCAAAACTCTGTAAAAATGGCAATTTTGGTCACTCTGAGGGGTTAAAAAGTGGTTATTCAACCTGAGGCACCATCACTTTGACATTTTGAATCATTTTTGGTACAGTCCGAAAAATTCATTTTCTGATGAAAAACGATGACTCCGGACCTGTCGAACGTCCCCAAAATGGTCCATATCGATGAAATTTTAACATTTAATCTTTTGACTCCAAACGACTGTTGGATGTGAATTATGACTTTTTCAACTAAAATAAGTGTGTTTAAAGTCATTTATGTGCCTGAAATTGGTCAAAATTGAAGCTTTTGTGTAAGCAAAACTCTGTAAAAATGGCAATTTTGGTCACTCTGAGGGGTTAAAAAGTGGTTATTCAACATGAGGCACGATCCATTTGACATTTTGAATCATTTTTGGTATAGTCCGAAAAATTCATTTTCTGATGAAAAACGATGACTCTGGACCTGTCGAACGTACCCAAAATGGTCCATATCGATGAAATTTTAACATTTAATCTTTTGACTCCAGACAACTGTTGGATGTGAATTAAGTCTTTTTCAACTAAAATAAGTGTGTTTAAAGTCATTTATGTGCCTGAAATTGGTCAAAATTGAAGCTTTTGTGTAAGCAAAACTCTGTAAAAATGGCAATTTTGGTCACTCTGAGGGGTTAAAAAGTGGTTATTCAACATGAGGCACGATCCATTTGACATTTTGAATCATTTTTGGTATAGTCCGAAAAATTCATTTTCTGATGAAAAACGATGACTCCGGACCTGTCGAACGTCCCCAAAATGGTCCATATCGATGAAATTTTAACATTTAATCTTTTGACTCCAAACGACTGTTGGATGTGAATTATGACTTTTTCAACTAAAATAAGTGTGTTTAAAGTCATTTATGTGCCTGAAATTGGTCAAAATTGAAGCTTTTGTGTAAGCATAACTCTGTAAAAATGGCAATTTTGGTCACTCTGAGGGGTTAAAAAGTGGTTATTCAACATGAGGCACGATCCATTTGACATTTTGAATCATTTTTGGTACAGTCCGAAAAATTAATTTTTTGATGAAAAACGATGACTCCGGACCTGTCGAACATCCCCAAAATGGTCCATATCGATGAAATTTTAACATTTAATCTTTTGACTCCAAACGACTGTTGGATGTGAATTAAGTCGTTTTCAACTAAAATAAGTGTGTTTAAAGTCATTTATGTGCCTGAAATTGGTCAAAATTGAAGCTTTTGTGTAAGCAAAACTCTGTAAAAAAGGCAATTTTGGTCACTCTGAGGGGTTAAAAAGTGGTTATTCAACCTGAGGCACCATCACTTTGACATTTTGAATCATTTTTTGGTACAGTCCGAAAAATTCATTTTCTGATGAAAAACGATGACTCCGGACCTGTCGAATGTCCCCAAAATGGTCCATATCGATGAAATTTTAACATTTAATCTTTTGACTCCAAACAACTGTTGGATGTGAATTAAGTCTTTTTCAACTAAAATAAGTGTGTTTAAAGTCATTTATGTGCCTGAAATTGGTCAAAATTTAAACTTTTGAGTAAGCAAAACTCTGTAAAAATGGCAATTTTGGTCACTCTGAGGGGTTAAAAAGTGGTTATTCAACATGAGGCACCATCACTTTGACATTTTGAATCATTTTTGGTATAGTCTGAAAAATTCATTTTCTGATGTAAAACGATGACTCCGGACCTGTCGAACGTCCCCAAAATGGTCCATATCGATGAAATTTTAACATTTAATCTTTTGACTCCAAACAACTGTTGGATTTGAATTAAGTCTTTTTCAACTAAAATAAGTGTGTTTAAAGTCATTTATGTGCCTGAAATTGGTCAAAATTGAAGCTTTTGTGTAAGCAAAACTCTGTAAAAATGGCAATTTTGGTCACTCTGAGGGGTTAAAAAGTGGTTATTCAACCTGAGGCACCATCACTTTGACATTTTGAATCATTTTTTGGTACAGTCCGAAAAATTCATTTTCTGATGAAAAACGATGACTCCGGACCTGTCGAATGTCCCCAAAATGGTCCATATCGATGAAATTTTAACATTTAATCTTTTGACTCCAAACAACTGTTGGATGTGAATTAAGTCTTTTTCAACTAAAATAAGTGTGTTTAAAGTCATTTATGTGCCTGAAATTGGTCAAAATTGAAGCTTTTGTGTAAGCAAAACTCTGTAAAAATGGCAATTTTGGTCACTCTGATGGGTTAAAAAGTGGTTATTCAACATGAGGCACGATCTATTTGAAATTTTGAATCATTTTTGGTATAGTCCGAAAAATTCATTTTCTGATGAAAAACGATGACTCCGGACCTGTCGAACGTCCCCAAAATGGTCCATATCGATGAAATTTTAACATTTAATCTTTTGACTCCAAACGACTGTTGGATGTGAATTATGACTTTTTCAACTAAAATAAGTGTGTTTAAAGTCATTTATGTGCCTGAAATTGGTCAAAATTTAAACTTTTGAGTAAGCAAAACTCTGTAAAAATGGCAATTTTGGTCACTCTGAGGGGTTAAAAAGTGGTTATTCAACATGAGGCACCATCACTTTGACATTTTGAATCATTTTTGGTATAGTCTGAAAAATTCATTTTCTGATGTAAAACGATGACTCCGGACCTGTCGAACGTCCCCAAAATGGTCCATATCGATGAAATTTTAACATTTAATCTTTTGACTCCAAACAACTGTTGGATTTGAATTAAGTCTTTTTCAACTAAAATAAGTCTGTTTAAAGTCATTTATGTGCCTGAAATTGGTCAAAATTGAAGCTTTTGTGTAAGCAAAACTCTGTAAAAATGGCAATGTTGGTCACTCTGAGGGGTTAAAAAGTGGTTATTCAACCTGAGGCACCATCACTTTGACATTTTGAATCATTTTTGGTACAGTCCGAAAAATTCATTTTCTGATGAAAAACGATGACTCCGGACCTGTCGAACGTCCCCAAAATGGTCCATATCGATGAAATTTTAACATTTAATCTTTTGACTCCAAACAACTGTTGGATGTGAATTAAGTCTTTTTCAACTAAAATAAGTGTGTTTAAAGTCATTTATGTGCCTGAAAATGGTCAAAATTGAAGCTTTTGTGTAAGCAAAACTCTGTAAAAATGGCAATTTTGGTCACTCTGAGGGGTTAAAAAGTGGGTATTCAACATGAGGCACGATCTATTTGACATTTTGAATCATTTTTGGTATAGTCCGAAAAATTCATTTTCTGATGAAAAACGATGACTCCGGACCTGTCGAACGTCCCCAAAATGGTCCATATCGATGAAATTTTAACATTTAATCTTTTGACTCCAAACGACTGTTGGATGTGAATTATGACTTTTTCAACTAAAATAAGTGTGTTTAAAGTCATTTATGTGCCTGAAATTGGTCAAAATTAAAGCTTTTGTGTAAGCAAAACTCTGTAAAAATGGCAATTTTGGTCACTCTGAGGGGTTAAAAAGTGGTTATTCAACATGAGGCACGATCCATTTGACATTTTGAATCATTTTTGGTACAGTCCGAAAAATTAATTTTTTGATGAAAAACGATGACTCCGGACCTGTCGAACATCCCCAAAATGGTCCATATCGATGAAATTTTAACATTTAATCTTTTGACTCCAAACGACTGTTGGATGTGAATTAAGTCGTTTTCAACTAAAATAAGTGTGTTTAAAGTCATTTATGTGCCTGAAATTGGTCAAAATTGAAGCTTTTGTGTAAGCAAAACTCTGTAAAAAAGGCAATTTTGGTCACTCTGAGGGGTTAAAAAGTGGTTATTCAACCTGAGGCACCATCACTTTGACATTTTGAATCATTTTTTGGTACAGTCCAAAAAATTCATTTTCTGATGAAAAACGATGACTCCGGACCTGTCGAATGTCCCCAAAATGGTCCATATCGATGAAATTTTAACATTTAATCTTTTGACTCCAAACAACTGTTGGATGTGAATTAAGTCTTTTTCAACTAAAATAAGTGTGTTTAAAGTCATTTATGTGCCTGAAATTGGTCAAAATTGAAGCTTTTGTGTAAGCAAAACTCTGTAAAATTGGCAATTTTGGTCACTCTGATGGGTTAAAAAGTGGTTATTCAACATGAGGCACGATCTATTTGACATTTTGAATCATTTTTGGTATAGTCCGAAAAATTCATTTTCTGATGAAAAACGATGACTCCGGACCTGTCGAACGTCCCCAAAATGGTCCATATCGATGAAATTTTAACATTTAATCTTTTAACTCCAAACGACTGTTGGATGTGAATTAAGTCGTTTTCAACTAAAATAAGTGTGTTTAAAGTCATTTATGTGCCTGAAATTGGTCAAAATTGAAGCTTTTGTGTAAGCAAAACTCTGTAAAAAAGGCAATTTTGGTCACTCTGAGGGGTTAAAAAGTGGTTATTCAACCTGAGGCACCATCACTTTGACATTTTGAATCATTTTTTGGTACAGTCCAAAAAATTCATTTTCTGATGAAAAACGATGACTCCGGACCTGTCGAATGTCCCCAAAATGGTCCATATCGATGAAATTTTAACATTTAATCTTTTGACTCCAAACAACTGTTGGATGTGAATTAAGTCTTTTTCAACTAAAATAAGTGTGTTTAAAGTCATTTATGTGCCTGAAATTGGTCAAAATTGAAGCTTTTGTGTAAGCAAAACTCTGTAAAAATGGCAATTTTGGTCACTCTGATGGGTTAAAAAGTGGTTATTCAACATGAGGCACGATCTATTTGACATTTTGAATCATTTTTGGTATAGTCCGAAAAATTCATTTTCTGATGAAAAACGATGACTCCGGACCTGTCGAACGTCCCCAAAATGGTCCATATCGATGAAATTTTAACATTTAATCTTTTGACTCCAAACGACTGTTGGATGTGAATTATGACTTTTTCAACTAAAATAAGTGTGTTTAAAGTCATTTATGTGCCTGAAATTGGTCAAAATTTAAACTTTTG
The DNA here is from genome assembly GCF_964263255.1 of Lissotriton vulgaris. NCBI lineage: Eukaryota > Metazoa > Chordata > Amphibia > Caudata > Salamandridae > Lissotriton > Lissotriton vulgaris. Next base: position 795,550 of record NW_028249553.1, on the reverse strand, counting down.
AGTAAGCAAAACTCTGTAAAAATGGCAATTTTGGTCACTCTGAGGGGTTAAAAAGTGGTTATTCAACATGAGGCACCATCACTTTGACATTTTGAATCATTTTTGGTATAGTCTGAAAAATTCATTTTCTGATGTAAAACGATGACTCCGGACCTGTCGAACGTCCCCAAAATGGTCCATATCGATGAAATTTTAACATTTAATCTTTTGACTCCAAACGACTGTTGGATGTGAATTATGACTTTTTCAACTAAAATAAGTGTGTTTAAAGTCATTTATGTGCCTGAAATTGGTCAAAATTGAAGCTTTTGTGTAAGCAAAACTCTGTAAAAATTTCAATTTTGGTCACTCTGAGGGGTTAAAAAGTGGTTATTCAACATGAGGCACGATCCATTTGACATTTTGAATCATTTTTGGTATAGTCCGAAAAATTCATTTTCTGATGAAAAACGATGACTTCGGACCTGTCGAACGCCCCCAAAATGGTCCATATCGATGAAATTTTAACATTTAATCTTTTGACTCCAAACGACTGTTGGATGTGAATTATGACTTTTTCAACTAAAATAAGTGTGTTTAAAGTCATTTATGTGCCTGAAATTGGTCAAAATTGAAGCTTTTGTGTAAGCAAAACTCTGTAAAAATGGCAATTTTGGTCACTCTGAGGGGTTAAAAAGTGGTTATTCAACATGAGGCACGATCCATTTGACATTTTGAATCATTTTTGGTACAGTCCGAAAAATTAATTTTTTGATGAAAAACGATGACTCCGGACCTGTCGAACATCCCCAAAATGGTCCATATCGATGAAATTTTAACATTTAATCTTTTGACTCCAAACGACTGTTGGATGTGAATTAAGTCTTTTTCAACTAAAATAAGTGTGTTTAAAGTAATTTATGTGCCTGAAATTGGTCAAAATTGAAGCTTTTGTGTAAGCAAAACTCTGTAAAAAAGGCAATTTTGGTCACTCTGAGGGGTTAAAAAGTGGTTATTCAACCTGAGGCACCATCACTTTGACATTTTGAATCATTTTTTGGTACAGTCCGAAAAATTCATTTTCTGATGAAAAACAATGACTCCGGACCTGTCGAATGTCCCCAAAATGGTCCATATCGATGAAATTTTAACATTTAATCTTTTGACTCCAAACAACTGTTGGATGTGAATTAAGTCTTTTTCAACTAAAATAAGTGTGTTTAAAGTCATTTATGTGCCTGAAATTGGTCAAAATTTAAACTTTTGAGTAAGCAAAACTCTGTAAAAATAGCAATTTTGGTCACTCTGAGGGGTTAAAAAGTGGTTATTCAACATGAGGCACCATCACTTTGACATTTTGAATCATTTTTGGTATAGTCTGAAAAATTCATTTTCTGATGTAAAACGATGACTCCGGACCTGTCGAACGTCCCCAAAATGGTCCATATCGATGAAATTTTAACATTTAATCTTTTGACTCCAAACAACTGTTGGATTTGAATTAAGTCTTTTTCAACTAAAATAAGTGTGTTTAAAGTCATTTATGTGCCTGAAATTGGTCAAAATTGAAGCTTTTGTGTAAGCAAAACTCTGTAAAAATGGCAATTTTGGTCACTCTGAGGGGTTAAAAAGTGGTTATTCAACCTGAGGCACCATCACTTTGACATTTTGAATCATTTTTGGTACAGTCCGAAAAATTCATTTTCTGATGAAAAACGATGACTCCGGACCTGTCGAACGTCCCCAAAATGGTCCATATCGATGAAATTTTAACATTTAATCTTTTGACTCCAAACGACTGTTGGATGTGAATTATGACTTTTTCAACTAAAATAAGTGTGTTTAAAGTCATTTATGTGCCTGAAATTGGTCAAAATTGAAGCTTTTGTGTAAGCAAAACTCTGTAAAAATGGCAATTTTGGTCACTCTGAGGGGTTAAAAAGTGGTTATTCAACATGAGGCACGATCCATTTGACATTTTGAATCATTTTTGGTATAGGCCGAAAAATTCATTTTCTGATGAAAAACGATGACTCTGGACCTGTCGAACGTACCCAAAATGGTCCATATCGATGAAATTTTAACATTTAATCTTTTGACTCCAGACAACTGTTGGATGTGAATTAAGTCTTTTTCAACTAAAATAAGTGTGTTTAAAGTCATTTATGTGCCTGAAATTGGTCAAAATTGAAGCTTTTGTGTAAGCAAAACTCTGTAAAAATGGCAATTTTGGTCACTCTGAGGGGTTAAAAAGTGGTTATTCAACATGAGGCACGATCCATTTGACATTTTGAATCATTTTTCGTATAGTCCGAAAAATTCATTTTCTGATGAAAAACGATGACTCCGGACCTGTCGAACGTCCCCAAAATGGTCCATATCGATGAAATTTTAACATTTAATCTTTTGACTCCAAACGACTGTTGGATGTGAATTATGACTTTTTCAACTAAAATAAGTGTGTTTAAAGTCATTTATGTGCCTGAAATTGGTCAAAATTGAAGCTTTTGTGTAAGCATAACTCTGTAAAAATGGCAATTTTGGTCACTCTGAGGGGTTAAAAAGTGGTTATTCAACATGAGGCACGATCCATTTGACATTTTGAATCATTTTTGGTATAGTCCGAAAAATTCATTTTCTGATGAAAAACGATGACTCCGGACCTGTCGAACGTCCCCAAAATGGTCCATATCGATGAAATTTTAACATTTAATCTTTTAACTCCAAACGACTGTTGGATGTGAATTAAGTCGTTTTCAACTAAAATAAGTGTGTTTAAAGTCATTTATGTGCCTGAAATTGGTCAAAATTGAAGCTTTTGTGTAAGCAAAACTCTGTAAAAAAGGCAATTTTGGTCACTCTGAGGGGTTAAAAAGTGGTTATTCAACATGAGGCACGATCCATTTGACATTTTGAATCATTTTTGGTACAGTCCGAAAAATAAATTTTTTGATGAAAAACGATGACTCCGGACCTGTCGAACATCCCCAAAATGGTCCATATCGATGAAATTTTAACATTTAATCTTTTGACTCCAAACGACTGTTGGATGTGAATTAAGTCTTTTTCAACTAAAATAAGTGTGTTTAAAGTAATTTATGTGCCTGAAATTGGTCAAAATTGAAGCTTTTGTGTAAGAAAAACTGTAAAAAAGGCAATTTTGGTCACTCTGAGGGGTTAAAAAGTGGTTATTCAACCTGAGGCACCATCACTTTGACATTTTGAATCATTTTCTGGTACAGTCCGAAAAATGCATTTTCTGATGAAAAACGATGACTCCGGACCTGTCGAACGTACCCAAAATGGTCCATATCGATGAAATTTTAACATTTAATCTTTTGATTCCAAACAACTGTTGGATGTGAATTAAGTCTTTTTCAACTAAAAGAAGTGTGTTTAAAGTCATTTATGTGCCTGAAATTGGTCAAAATTGAAGCTTTTGTGTAAGCAAAACTCTGTAAAAATGGCAATTTTGGTCACTCTGAGGGGTTAAAAAGTGGTTATTCAACATGAGGCACGATCCATTTGACATTTTGAATCATTTTTGGTACAGTCCGAAAAATAAATTTTTTGATGAAAAACGATGACTCCGGACCTGTCGAACATCCCCAAAATGGTCCATATCGATGAAATTTTAACATTTAATCTTTTGACTCCAAACGACTGTTGGATGTGAATTAAGTCTTTTTCAACTAAAATAAGTGTGTTTAAAGTAATTTATGTGCCTGAAATTGGTCAAAATTGAAGCTTTTGTGTAAGAAAAACTCTGTAAAAAAGGCAATTTTGGTCACTCTGAGGGGTTAAAAAGTGGTTATTCAACCTGAGGCACCATCACTTTGACATTTTGAATCATTTTCTGGTACAGTCCGAAAAATGCATTTTCTGATGAAAAACGATGACTCCGGACCTGTCAAATGTCCCCAAAATGGTCCATATCGATGAAATTTTAACATTTAATCTTTTGACTCCAAACAACTGTTGGATGTGAATTAAGTCTTTTTCAACTAAAATAAGTGTGTTTAAAGTCATTTATGTGCCTGAAATTGGTCAAAATTGAAGCTTTTGTGTAAGCAAAACTCTGTAAAAATGGCAATTTTGGTCACTCTGAGGGGTTAAAAAGTGGTTATTCAACATGAGGCACGATCCATTTGACATTTTGAATCATTTTTGGTACAGTCCGAAAAATTAATTTTTTGATGAAAAACGATGACTCCGGACCTGTCGAACATCCCCAAAATGGTCCATATCGATGAAATTTTAACATTTAATCTTTTGACTCCAAACGACTGTTGGATGCGAATTAAGTCTTTTTCAACTAAAATAAGTGTGTTTAAAGTAATTTATGTGCCTGAAATTGGTCAAAATTGAAGCTTTTGTGTAAGCAAAACTCTGTAAAAAAGGCAATTTTGGTCACTCTGAGGGGTTAAAAAGTGGTTATTCAACCTGAGGCACCATCACTTTGACATTTTGAATCATTTTTTGGTACAGTCCGAAAAATGCATTTTCTTATGAAAAACGATGACTCCGGACCTGTCCAATGTCCCCAAAATGGTCCATATCGATGAAATTTTAACATTTAATCTTTTGACTCCAAACAACTGTTGGATGTGAATTAAGTCTTTTTCAACTAAAATAAGTGTGTTTAAAGTCATTTATGTGCCTGAAATTGGTCAAAATTGAAGCTTTTGTGTTAGCAAAACTCTGTAAAAATGGCAATTTTGGTCACTCTGAGGGGTTAAAAAGTGGTTATTCAACATGAGGCACGATCCATTTGACATTTTGAATCATTTTTGGTATAGTCCGAAAAATTCATTTTCTGATGAAAAACGATGACTCCGGACCTGTCGAACGTCCCCAAAATGGTCCATATCGATGAAATTTTAACATTTAATCTTTTGACTCCAAACGACTGTTGGATGTGAATTATGACTTTTTCAACTAAAATAAGTGTGTTTAAAGTCATTTATGTGCCTGAAATTGGTCAAAATTGAAGCTTTTGTGTAAGCAAAACTCTGTAAAAATGGCAATTTTGGTCACTCTGAGGGGTTAAAAAGTGGTTATTCAACATGAGGCACGATCCATTTGACATTTTGAATCATTTTTGGTACAGTCCGAAAAATTAATTTTTTGATGAAAAACGATGACTCCGGACCTGTCGAACATCCCCAAAATGGTCCATATCGATGAAATTTTAACATTTAATCTTTTGACTCCAAACGACTGTTGGATGTGAATTAAGTCGTTTTCAACTAAAATAAGTGTGTTTAAAGTCATTTATGTGCCTGAAATTGGTCAAAATTGAAGCTTTTGTGTAAGCAAAACTCTGTAAAAAAGGCAATTTTGGTCACTCTGAGGGGTTAAAAAGTGTTTATTCAACCTGAGGCACCATCACTTTGACATTTTGAATCATTTTTTGGTACAGTCCGAAAAATTCATTTTCTGATGAAAAACGATGACTCCGGACCTGTCGAATGTCCCCAAAATGGTCCATATCGATGAAATTTTAACATTTAATCTTTTGACTCCAAACAACTGTTGGATGTGAATTAAGTCTTTTTCAACTAAAATAAGTGTGTTTAAAGTCATTTATGTGCCTGAAATTGGTCAAAATTTAAACTTTTGAGTAAGCAAAACTCTGTAAAAATGGCAATTTTGGTCACTCTGAGGGGTTAAAAAGTGGTTATTCAACATGAGGCACCATCACTTTGACATTTTGAATCATTTTTGGTATAGTCTGAAAAATTCATTTTCTGATGTAAAACGATGACTCCGGACCTGTCGAACGTCCCCAAAATGGTCCATATCGATGAAATTTTAACATTTAATCTTTTGACTCCAAACAACTGTTGGATTTGAATTAAGTCTTTTTCAACTAAAATAAGTGTGTTTAAAGTCATTTATGTGCCTGAAATTGGTCAAAATTGAAGCTTTTGTGTAAGCAAAACTCTGTAAAAATGGCAATTTTGGTCACTCTGAGGGGTTAAAAAGTGGTTATTCAACCTGAGGCACCATCACTTTGACATTTTGAATCATTTTTGGTACAGTCCGAAAAATTCATTTTCTGATGAAAAACGATGACTCCGGACCTGTCGAACGTCCCCAAAATGGTCCATATCGATGAAATTTTAACATTTAATCTTTTGACTCCAAACGACTGTTGGATGTGAATTATGACTTTTTCAACTAAAATAAGTGTGTTTAAAGTCATTTATGTGCCTGAAATTGGTCAAAATTGAAGCTTTTGTGTAAGCAAAACTCTGTAAAAATGGCAATTTTGGTCACTCTGAGGGGTTAAAAAGTGGTTATTCAACATGAGGCACGATCCATTTGACATTTTGAATCATTTTTGGTATAGTCCGAAAAATTCATTTTCTGATGAAAAACGATGACTCTGGACCTGTCGAACGTACCCAAAATGGTCCATATCGATGAAATTTTAACATTTAATCTTTTGACTCCAGACAACTGTTGGATGTGAATTAAGTCTTTTTCAACTAAAATAAGTGTGTTTAAAGTCATTTATGTGCCTGAAATTGGTCAAAATTGAAGCTTTTGTGTAAGCAAAACTCTGTAAAAATGGCAATTTTGGTCACTCTGAGGGGTTAAAAAGTGGTTATTCAACATGAGGCACGATCCATTTGACATTTTGAATCATTTTTGGTATAGTCCGAAAAATTCATTTTCTGATGAAAAACGATGACTCCGGACCTGTCGAACGTCCCCAAAATGGTCCATATCGATGAAATTTTAACATTTAATCTTTTGACTCCAAACGACTGTTGGATGTGAATTATGACTTTTTCAACTAAAATAAGTGTGTTTAAAGTCATTTATGTGCCTGAAATTGGTCAAAATTGAAGCTTTTGTGTAAGCATAACTCTGTAAAAATGGCAATTTTGGTCACTCTGAGGGGTTAAAAAGTGGTTATTCAACATGAGGCACGATCCATTTGACATTTTGAATCATTTTTGGTACAGTCCGAAAAATTAATTTTTTGATGAAAAACGATGACTCCGGACCTGTCGAACATCCCCAAAATGGTCCATATCGATGAAATTTTAACATTTAATCTTTTGACTCCAAACGACTGTTGGATGTGAATTAAGTCGTTTTCAACTAAAATAAGTGTGTTTAAAGTCATTTATGTGCCTGAAATTTGTCAAAATTGAAGCTTTTGTGTAAGCAAAACTCTGTAAAAAAGGCAATTTTGGTCACTCTGAGGGGTTAAAAAGTGGTTATTCAACCTGAGGCACCATCACTTTGACATTTTGAATCATTTTTTGGTACAGTCCGAAAAATTCATTTTCTGATGAAAAACGATGACTCCGGACCTGTCGAATGTCCCCAAAATGGTCCATATCGATGAAATTTTAACATTTAATCTTTTGACTCCAAACAACTGTTGGATGTGAATTAAGTCTTTTTCAACTAAAATAAGTGTGTTTAAAGTCATTTATGTGCCTGAAATTGGTCAAAATTTAAACTTTTGAGTAAGCAAAACTCTGTAAAAATGGCAATTTTGGTCACTCTGAGGGGTTAAAAAGTGGTTATTCAACATGAGGCACCATCACTTTGACATTTTGAATCATTTGTGGTATAGTCTGAAAAATTCATTTTCTGATGTAAAACGATGACTCCGGACCTGTCGAACGTCCCCAAAATGGTCCATATCGATGAAATTTTAACATTTAATCTTTTGACTCCAAACAACTGTTGGATTTGAATTAAGTCTTTTTCAACTAAAATAAGTGTGTTTAAAGTCATTTATGTGCCTGAAATTGGTCAAAATTGAAGCTTTTGTGTAAGCAAAACTCTGTAAAAATGGCAATTTTGGTCACTCTGAGGGGTTAAAAAGTGGTTATTCAACCTGAGGCACCATCACTTTGACATTTTGAATCATTTTTTGGTACAGTCCGAAAAATTCATTTTCTGATGAAAAACGATGACTCCGGACCTGTCGAATGTCCCCAAAATGGTCCATATCGATGAAATTTTAACATTTAATCTTTTGACTCCAAACAACTGTTGGATGTGAATTAAGTCTTTTTCAACTAAAATAAGTGTGTTTAAAGTCATTTATGTGCCTGAAATTGGTCAAAATTGAAGCTTTTGTGTAAGCAAAACTCTGTAAAAATGGCAATTTTGGTCACTCTGATGGGTTAAAAAGTGGTTATTCAACATGAGGCACGATCTATTTGACATTTTGAATCATTTTTGGTATAGTCCGAAAAATTCATTTTCTGATGAAAAACGATGACTCCGGACCTGTCGAACGTCCCCAAAATGGTCCATATCGATGAAATTTTAACATTTAATCTTTTGACTCCAAACGACTGTTGGATGTGAATTATGACTTTTTCAACTAAAATAAGTGTGTTTAAAGTCATTTATGTGCCTGAAATTGGTCAAAATTTAAACTTTTGAGTAAGCAAAACTCTGTAAAAATGGCAATTTTGGTCACTCTGAGGGGTTAAAAAGTGGTTATTCAACATGAGGCACCATCACTTTGACATTTTGAATCATTTTTGGTATAGTCTGAAAAATTCATTTTCTGATGTAAAACGATGACTCCGGACCTGTCGAACGTCCCCAAAATGGTCCATATCGATGAAATTTTAACATTTAATCTTTTGACTCCAAACAACTGTTGGATTTGAATTAAGTCTTTTTCAACTAAAATAAGTGTGTTTAAAGTCATTTATGTGCCTGAAATTGGTCAAAATTGAAGCTTTTGTGTAAGCAAAACTCTGTAAAAATGGCAATTTGGTCACTCTGAGGGGTTAAAAAGTGGTTATTCAACCTGAGGCACCATCACTTTGACATTTTGAATCATTTTTGGTACAGTCCGAAAAATTCATTTTCTGATGAAAAACGATGACCCCGGACCTGTCGAACGTCCCCAAAATGGTCCATATCGATGAAATTTTAACATTTAATCTTTTGACTCCAAACAACTGTTGGATGTGAATTAAGTCTTTTTCAACTAAAATAAGTGTGTTTAAAGTCATTTATGTGCCTGAAATTGGTCAAAATTGAAGCTTTTGTGTTAGCAAAACTCTGTAAAAATGGCAATTTTGGTCACTCTGAGGGGTTAAAAAGTGGTTATTCAACATGAGGCACAATCCATTTGACATTTTGAATCATTTTTGGTATAGTCCGAAAAATTCATTTTCTGATGAAAAACGATGACTCCGGACCTGTCGAACGTCCCCAAAAAGGTCCATATCGATGAAATTTTAACATTTAATCTTTTGACTCCAAACGACTGTTGGATGTGAATTATGACTTTTTCAACTAAAATAAGTGTGTTTAAAGTCATTTATGTGCCTGAAATTGGTCAAAATTGAAGCTTTTGTGTAAGCAAAACTCTGTAAAAATGGCAATTTTGGTCACTCTGAGGGGTTAAAAAGTGGTTATTCAACATGAGGCACGATCCATTTGACATTTTGAATCATTTTTGGTATAGTCCGAAAAATTCATTTTCTGATGAAAAACGATGACTCCGGACCTGTCGAACGTCCCCAAAATGGTCCATATCGATGAAATTTTACCATTTAATCTTTTGACTCCAAACGACTGTTGGATGTGAATTATGACTTTTTCAACTAAAATAAGTGTGTTTAAAGTCATTTATGTGCCTGAAATTGGTCAAAATTGAAGCTTTTGTGTAAGCAAAACTCTGTAAAAATTTCAATTTTGGTCACTCTGAGGGGTTAAAAAGTGGTTATTCAACATGAGGCACGATCCATTTGACATTTTGAATCATTTTTGGTATAGTCCGAAAAATTCATTTTCTGATGAAAAACGATGACTTCGGACCTGTCGAACGTCCCCAAAATGGTCCATATCGATGAAATTTTAACATTTAATCTTTTGACTCCAAACGACTGTTGGATGTGAATTATGACTTTTTCAACTAAAATAAGTGTGTTTAAAGTCATTTATGTGCCTGAAATTGGTCAAAATTGAAGCTTTTGTGTTAGCAAAACTCTGTAAAAATGGCAATTTTGGTCACTCTGAGGGGTTAAAAAGTGGTTATTCAACATGAGGCACAATCCATTTGACATTTTGAATCATTTTTGGTATAGTCCGAAAAATTCATTTTCTGATGAAAAACGATGACTCCGGACCTGTCGAACGTCCCCAAAATGGTCCATATCGATGAAATTTTAACATTTAATCTTTTGACTCCAAACGACTGTTGGATGTGAATTATGACTTTTTCAACTAAAATAAGTGTGTTTAAAGTCATTTATGTGCCTGAAATTGGTCAAAATTGAAGCTTTTGTGTAAGCAAAACTCTGTAAAAATGGCAATTTTGGTCACTCTGAGGGGTTAAAAAGTGGTTATTCAACATGAGGCACGATCCATTTGACATTTTGAATCATTTTTGGTATAGTCCGAAAAATTCATTTTCTGATGAAAAACGATGACTCCGGACCTGTCGAACGTCCCCAAAATGGTCCATATCGATGAAATTTTACCATTTAATCTTTTGACTCCAAACGACTGTTGGATGTGAATTATGACTTTTTCAACTAAAATAAGTGTGTTTAAAGTCATTTATGTGCCTGAAATTGGTCAAAATTGAAGCTTTTGTGTAAGCAAAACTCTGTAAAAATTTCAATTTTGGTCACTCTGAGGGGTTAAAAAGTGGTTATTCAACATGAGGCACGATCCATTTGACATTTTGAATCATTTTTGGTATAGTCCGAAAAATTCATTTTCTGATGAAAAACGATGACTTCGGACCTGTCGAACGTCCCCAAAATGGTCCATATCGATGAAATTTTAACATTTAATCTTTTGACTCCAAACGACTGTTGGATGTGAATTATGACTTTTTCAACTAAAATAAGTGTGTTTAAAGTCATTTATGTGCCTGAAATTGGTCAAAATTGAAGCTTTTGTGTAAGCAAAACTCTGTAAAAATGGCAATTTTGGTCACTCTGAGGGGTTAAAAAGTGGTTATTCAACATGAGGCACGATCCATTTGACATTTTGAATCATTTTTGGTACAGTCCGAAAAATTAATTTTTTGATGAAAAACGATGACTCCGGACCTGTCGAACATCCCCAAAATGGTCCATATCGATGAAATTTTAACATTTAATCTTTTGACTCCAAACGACTGTTGGATGTGAATTAAGTCTTTTTCAACTAAAATAAGTGTGTTTAAAGTAATTTATGTGCCTGAAATTGGTCAAAATTGAAGCTTTTGTGTAAGCAAAACTCTGTAAAAAAGGCAATTTTGGTCACTCTGAGGGGTTAAAAAGTGGTTATTCAACCTGAGGCACCATCACTTTGACATTTTGAATCATTTTTGGTACAGTCCGAAAAATTCATTTTCTGATGAAAAACGATGACTCCGGACCTGTCGAACGTCCCCAAAATGGTCCATATCGATGAAATTTTAACATTTAATCTTTTGACTCCAAACAACTGTTGGATGTGAATTAAGTCTTTTTCAACTAAAATAAGTGTGTTTAAAGTCATTTATGTGCCTGAAATTGGTCAAAATTGAAGCTTTTGTGTAAGCAAAACTCTGTAAAAATGGCAATTTTGGTCACTCTGAGGGGTTAAAAAGTGGGTATTCAACATGAGGCACGATCTATTTGACATTTTGAATCATTTTTGGTATAGTCCGAAAAATTCATTTTCTGATGAAAAACGATGACTCTGGACCTGTCGAACGTACCCAAAATGGTCCATATCGATGAAATTTTAACATTTAATCTTTTGACTCCAAACAACTGTTGGATGTGAATTAAGTCTTTTTCAACTAAAATAGGTGTGTTTAAAGTCATTTATGTGCCTGAAATTGGTCAAAATTGAAGCTTTTGTGTAAGCAAAACTCTGTAAAAATGGCAATTTTGGTCACTCTGAGGGGTTAAAAAGTGGTTATTCAACATGAGGCACGATCCATTTGACATTTTGAATCATTTTTGGTATAGTCCGAAAAATTCATTTTCTGATGAAAAACGATGACTCCGGACCTGTCGAACGTCCCCAAAATGGTCCATATCGATGAAATTTTAACATTTAATCTTTTGACTCCAAACGACTGTTGGATGTGAATTATGACTTTTTCAACTAAAATAAGTGTGTTTAAAGTCATTTATGTGCCTGAAATTGGTCAAAATTGAAGCTTTTGTGTAAGCAAAACTCTGTAAAAATGGCAATTTTGGTCACTCTGAGGGGTTAAAAAGTGGTTATTCAACATGAGGCACGATCCATTTGACATTTTGAATCATTTTTGGTATAGTCCGAAAAATTCATTTTCTGATGAAAAACGATGACTCTGGACCTGTCGAACGTACCCAAAATGGTCCATATCGATGAAATTTTAACATTTAATCTTTTGACTCCAAACAACTGTTGGATGTGAATTAAGTCTTTTTCAACTAAAATAAGTGTGTTTAAAGTCATTTATGTGCCTGAAATTGGTCAAAATTTAAACTTTTGAGTAAGCAAAACTCTGTAAAAATGGCAATTTTGGTCACTCTGAGGGGTTAAAAAGTGGTTATTCAACATGAGGCACCATCACTTTGACATTTTGAATCATTTTTGGTATAGTCTGAAAAATTCATTTTCTGATGTAAAACGATGACTCCGGACCTGTCGAACGTCCCCAAAATGGTCCATATCGATGAAATTTTAACATTTAATCTTTTGACTCCAAACAACTGTTGGATTTGAATTAAGTCTTTTTCAACTAAAATAAGTGTGTTTAAAGTCATTTATGTGCCTGAAATTGGTCAAAATTGAAGCTTTTGTGTAAGCAAAACTCTGTAAAAATGGCAATTTTGGTCACTCTGAGGGGTTAAAAAGTGGTTATTCAACCTGAGGCACCATCACTTTGACATTTTGAATCATTTTTTGGTACAGTCCGAAAAATTCATTTTCTGATGAAAAACGATGACTCCGGACCTGTCGAATGTCCCCAAAATGGTCCATATCGATGAAATTTTAACATTTAATCTTTTGACTCCAAACAACTGTTGGATGTGAATTAAGTCTTTTTCAACTAAAATAAGTGTGTTTAAAGTCATTTATGTGCCTGAAATTGGTCAAAATTGAAGCTTTTGTGTAAGCAAAACTCTGTAAAAATGGCAATTTTGGTCACTCTGATGGGTTAAAAAGTGGTTATTCAACATGAGGCACGATCTATTTGACATTTTGAATCATTTTTGGTATAGTCCGAAAAATTCATTTTCTGATGAAAAACGATGACTCCGGACCTGTCGAACGTCCCCAAAATGGTCCATATCGATGAAATTTTAACATTTAATCTTTTGACTCCAAACGACTGTTGGATGTGAATTATGACTTTTTCAACTAAAATAAGTGTGTTTAAAGTCATTTATGTGCCTGAAATTGGTCAAAATTTAAACTTTTGAGTAAGCAAAACTCTGTAAAAATGGCAATTTTGGTCACTCTGAGGGGTTAAAAAGTGGTTATTCAACATGAGGCACCATCACTTTGACATTTTGAATCATTTTTGGTATAGTCTGAAAAATTCATTTTCTGATGTAAAACGATGACTCCGGACCTGTCGAACGTCCCCAAAATGGTCCATATCGATGAAATTTTAACATTTAATCTTTTGACTCCAAACAACTGTTGGATTTGAATTAAGTCTTTTTCAACTAAAATAAGTGTGTTTAAAGTCATTTATGTGCCTGAAATTGGTCAAAATTGAAGCTTTTGTGTAAGCAAAACTCTGTAAAAATGGCAATGTTGGTCACTCTGAGGGGTTAAAAGGGGTTATTCAACCTGAGGCACCATCACTTTGACATTTTGAATCATTTTTGGTACAGTCCGAAAAATTCATTTTCTGATGAAAAACGATGACTCCGGACCTGTCGAACGTCCCCAAAATGGTCCATATCGATGAAATTTTAACATTTAATCTTTTGACTCCAAACAACTGTTGGATGTGAATTAAGTCTTTTTCAACTAAAATAAGTGTGTTTAAAGTCATTTATGTGCCTGAAAATGGTCAAAATTGAAGCTTTTGTGTAAGCAAAACTCTGTAAAAATGGCAATTTTGGTCACTCTGAGGGGTTAAAAAGTGGGTATTCAACATGAGGCACGATCTATTTGACATTTTGAATCATTTTTGGTATAGTCCGAAAAATTCATTTTCTGATGAAAAACGATGACTCTGGACCTGTCGAACGTACCCAAAATGGTCCATATCGATGAAATTTTAACATTTAATCTTTTGACTCCAAACAACTGTTGGATGTGAATTAAGTCTTTTTCAACTAAAATAAGTGTGTTTAAAGTCATTTATGTGCCTGAAATTGGTCAAAATTGAAGCTTTTGTGTAAGCAAAACTCTGTAAAAATGGCAATTTTGGTCACTCTGAGGGGTTAAAAAGTGGTTATTCAACATGAGGCACGATCCATTTGACATTTTGAATCATTTTTGGTATAGTCCGAAAAATTCATTTTCTGATGAAAAACGATGGCTCCGGACCTGTCGAACGTCCCCAAAATGGTCCATATCGATGAAATTTTAACATTTAATCTTTTGACTCCAAACGACTGTTGGATGTGAATTATGACTTTTTCAACTAAAATAAGTGTGTTTAAAGTCATTTATGTGCCTGAAATTGGTCAAAATTAAAGCTTTTGTGTAAGCAAAACTCTGTAAAAATGGCAATTTTGGTCACTCTGAGGGGTTAAAAAGTGGTTATTCAACATGAGGCACGATCCATTTGACATTTTGAATCATTTTTGGTACAGTCCGAAAAATTAATTTTTTGATGAAAAACGATGACTCCGGACCTGTCGAACATCCCCAAAATGGTCCATATCGATGAAATTTTAACATTTAATCTTTTGACTCCAAACGACTGTTGGATGTGAATTAAGTCGTTTTCAACTAAAATAAGTGTGTTTAAAGTCATTTATGTGCCTGAAATTGGTCAAAATTGAAGCTTTTGTGTAAGCAAAACTCTGTAAAAAAGGCAATTTTGGTCACTCTGAGGGGTTAAAAAGTGGTTATTCAACCTGAGGCACCATCACTTTGACATTTTGAATCATTTTTTGGTACAGTCCAAAAAATTCATTTTCTGATGAAAAACGATGACTCCGGACCTGTCGAATGTCCCCAAAATGGTCCATATCGATGAAATTTTAACATTTAATCTTTTGACTCCAAACAACTGTTGGATGTGAATTAAGTCTTTTTCAACTAAAATAAGTGTGTTTAAAGTCATTTATGTGCCTGAAATTGGTCAAAATTGAAGCTTTTGTGTAAGCAAAACTCTGTAAAAATGGCAATTTTGGTCACTCTGATGGGTTAAAAAGTGGTTATTCAACATGAGGCACGATCTATTTGACATTTTGAATCATTTTTGGTATAGTCCGAAAAATTCATTTTCTGATGAAAAACGATGACTCCGGACCTGTCGAACGTCCCCAAAATGGTCCATATCGATGAAATTTTAACATTTAATCTTTTGACTCCAAACAACTGTTGGATTTGAATTAAGTCTTTTTCAACTAAAATAAGTGTGTTTAAAGTCATTTATGTGCCTGAAATTGGTCAAAATTGAAGCTTTTGTGTAAGCAAAACTCTGTAAAAATGGCAATTTGGTCACTCTGAGGGGTTAAAAAGTGGTTATTCAACCTGAGGCACCATCACTTTGACATTTTGAATCATTTTTGGTACAGTCCGAAAAATTCATTTTCTGATGAAAAACGATGACCCCGGACCTGTCGAACGTCCCCAAAATGGTCCATATCGATGAAATTTTAACATTTAATCTTTTGACTCCAAACGACTGTTGGATGTGAATTAAGTCGATTTCAACTAAAATAAGTGTGTTTAAAGTCATTTATGTGCCTGAAATTGGTCAAAATTGAAGCTTTTGTGTAAGCAAAACTCTGTAAAAAAGGCAATTTTGGTCACTCTGAGGGGTTAAAAAGTGGTTATTCAACCTGAGGCACCATCACTTTGACATTTTGAATCATTTTTTGGTACAGTCCAAAAAATTCATTTTCTGATGAAAAACGATGACTCCGGACCTGTCGAATTTCCCCAAAATGGTCCATATCGATGAAATTTTAACATTTAATCTTTTGACTCCAAACAACTGTTGGATGTGAATTAAGTCTTTTTCAACTAAAATAAGTGTGTTTAAAGTCATTTATGTGCCTGAAATTGGTCAAAATTGAAGCTTTTGTGTAAGCAAAACTCTGTAAAAATGGCAATTTTGGTCACTCTGATGGGTTAAAAAGTGGTTATTCAACATGAGGCACGATCTATTTGACATTTTGAATCATTTTTGGTATAGTCCGAAAAATTCATTTTCTGATGAAAAACGATGACTCCGGACCTGTCGAACGTCCCCAAAATGGTCCATATCGATGAAATTTTAACATTTAATCTTTTGACTCCAAACAACTGTTGGATGTGAATTATGACTTTTTCAACTAAAATAAGTGTGTTTAAAGTCATTTATGTGCCTGAAATTGGTCAAAATTTAAACTTTTGAGTAAGCAAAACTCTGTAAAAATGGCAATTTTGGTCACTCTGAGGGGTTAAAAAGTGGTTATTCAACATGAGGCACCATCACTTTGACATTTTGAATCATTTTTGGTATAGTCTGAAAAATTCATTTTCTGATGTAAAACGATGACTCCGGACCTGTCGAACGTCCCCAAAATGGTCCATATCGATGAAATTTTAACATTTAATCTTTTGACTCCAAACAACTGTTGGATTTGAATTAAGTCTTTTTCAACTAAAATAAGTGTGTTTAAAGTCATTTATGTGCCTGAAATTGGTCAAAATTGAAGCTTTTGTGTAAGCAAAACTCTGTAAAAATGGCAATTTGGTCACTCTGAGGGGTTAAAAAGTGGTTATTCAACCTGAGGCACCATCACTTTGACATTTTGAATCATTTTTGGTACAGTCCGAAAAATTCATTTTCTGATGAAAAACGATGACCCCGGACCTGTCGAACGTCCCCAAAATGGTCCATATCGATGAAATTTTAACATTTAATCTTTTGACTCCAAACAACTGTTGGATGTGAATTAAGTCTTTTTCAACTAAAATAAGTGTGTTTAAAGTCATTTATGTGCCTGAAATTGGTCAAAATTGAAGCTTTTGTGTTAGCAAAACTCTGTAAAAATGGCAATTTTGGTCACTCTGAGGGGTTAAAAAGTGGTTATTCAACATGAGGCACGATCCATTTGACATTTTGAATCATTTTTGGTATAGTCCGAAAAATTCATTTTCTGATGAAAAACGATGACTCCGGACCTGTCGAACGTCCCCAAAATGGTCCATATCGATGAAATTTTAACATTTAATCTTTTGACTCCAAACGACTGTTGGATGTGAATTATGACTTTTTCAACTAAAATAAGTGTGTTTAAAGTCATTTATGTGCCTGAAATTGGTCAAAATTGAAGCTTTTGTGTAAGCAAAACTCTGTAAAAATGGCAATTTTGGTCACTCTGAGGGGTTAAAAAGTGGTTATTCAACATGAGGCACGATCCATTTGACATTTTGAATCATTTTTGGTATAGTCCGAAAAATTCATTTTCTGATGAAAAACGATGACTCCGGACCTGTCGAACGTCCCCAAAATGGTCCATATCGATGAAATTTTACCATTTAATCTTTTGACTCTAAACGACTGTTGGATGTGAATTATGACTTTTTCAACTAAAATAAGTGTGTTTAAAGTCATTTATGTGCCTGAAATTGGTCAAAATTGAAGCTTTTGTGTAAGCAAAACTCTGTAAAAATGGCAATTTTGGTCACTCTGAGGGGTTAAAAAGTGGTTATTCAACATGAGGCACGATCCATTTGACATTTTGAATCATTTTTGGTACAGTCCGAAAAATTAATTTTTTGATGAAAAACGATGACTCCGGACCTGTCGAACATCCCCAAAATGGTCCATATCGATGAAATTTTAACATTTAATCTTTTGACTCCAAACGACTGTTGGATGTGAATTAAGTCTTTTTCAACTAAAATAAGTGTGTTTAAAGTAATTTATGTGCCTGAAATTGGTCAAAATTGAAGCTTTTGTGTAAGCAAAACTCTGTAAAAAAGGCAATTTTGGTCACTCTGAGGGGTTAAAAAGTGGTTATTCAACCTGAGGCACCATCACTTTGACATTTTGAATCATTTTTTGGTACAGTCCGAAAAATTCATTTTCTGATGAAAAACGATGACTCCGGACCTGTCGAATGTCCCCAAAATGGTCCATATCGATGAAATTTTAACATTTAATCTTTTGACTCCAAACAACTGTTGGATGTGAATTAAGTCTTTTTCAACTAAAATAAGTGTGTTTAAAGTCATTTATGTGCCTGAAATTGGTCAAAATTGAAGCTTTTGTGTAAGCAAAACTCTGTAAAAATTGCAATTTTGGTCACTCTGATGGGTTAAAAAGTGGTTATTCAACATGAGGCACGATCTATTTGACATTTTGAATCATTTTTGGTATAGTCCGAAAAATTCATTTTCTGATGAAAAACGATGACTCCGGACCTGTCGAACGTCCCCAAAATGGTCCATATCGATGACATTTTAACATTTAATCCTTTGACTCCAAACGACTGTTGGATGTGAATTATGACTTTTTCAACTAAAATAAGTGCGTTTAAAGTCATTTATGTGCCTGAAATTGGTCAAAATTTAAGCTTTTGTGCAAGCAAAACTCTGTAAAAATGGCAATTTTGGTCACTCTGAGGGGTTAAAAAGTGGTTATTCAACATGAGGCAAGATCCATTTGACATTTTGAATCATTTTTGGTACAGTCCGAAAAATTAATTTTTTGATGAAAAACGATGACTCCGGACCTGTCGAACATCCCCAAAATGGTCCATATCGATGAAATTTTAACATTTAATCTTTTGACTCCAAACGACTGTTGGATGTGAATTATGACTTTTTCAAATAAAATAAGTGTGTTTAAAGTCATTTATGTGCCTGAAATTGGTCAAAATTGAAGCTTTTGAGTAAGCAAAACTCTGTAAAAATGGCAATTTTGGTCACTCTGAGGGGTTAAAAAGTGGTTATTCAACATGAGGCACGATCAATTTGACATTTTGAATCATTTTTGGTATAGTCCGAAAAATTAATTTTCTGATGAAAAACGATGACTCCGGACCTGTCGAACGTCCCCAAAATGGTCCATATCGATGAAATTTTAACATTTAATCTTTTGACTCCAAACGACTGTTGGATGTGAATTAAGCCTTTTTCAACTAAAATAAGTGTGTTTAAAGTAATTTATGTGCCTGAAATTGGTCAAAATTGAAGCTTTTGTGTAAGCAAAACTCAGTAAAAATGGCAATTTTGGTCACTCTGAGGGGTTAAAAAGTGGTTATTCAACATGAGGCACGATCCATTTGACATTTTGAATCATTTTTGGTATAGTCCGAAAAATTCATTTTCTGATGAAAAACGATGACTCCGGACCTGTCGAACGTCCCCAAAATGGTCCATATCGTTGAAATTTTAACATTTAATCTTTTGACTCCAAATGACTGTTGGATGTGAATTATGACTTTTTCAACTAAAATAAGTGTGTTTAAAGTCATTTATGTGCCTGAAAATGGTCAAAATTGAAGCTTTTGTGTAAGCAAAACTCTGTAAAAATGGCAATTTTGGTCACTCTGAGGGGTTAAATAGTGGTTATTCAACATGAGGCACGATCCATTTGACATTTTGAATCATTTTTGGTACAGTCCGAAAAATTAATTTTTTGATGAAAAACGATGACTCCGGACCTGTCGAACATCCCCAAAATGGTCCATATCGATGACATTTTAACATTTAATCTTTTGACTCCAAACGACTGTTGGATGTGAATTAAGTCTTTTTCAACTAAAATAAGTGTGTTTAAAGTAATTTATGTGCCTGAAATTGGTCAAAATTGAAGCTTTTGTGTAAGCAAAACTCTGTAAAAATGGCAATTTTGGTCACTCTGAGGGGTTAAAAAGTGGTTATTCAACATGAGGCACGATCCATTTGACATTTTGAATAATTTTTGGTATAGTCCGAAAAATTCATTTTCTGATGAAAAACGATGACTCCGGACCTGTCGAACGTCCCCAAAATGGTCCATATCGATGACATTTTAACATTTAATCCTTTGAATCCAAACAACTGTTGGATGTGAATTATGACTTTTTCAACTAAAATAAGTGCGTTTAAAGTCATTTATGTGCCTGAAATTGGACAAAATTGAAGCTTTTGTGTAAGCAAAACTCTGTAAAAATGGCAATTTTGGTCACTCTGAGGGGTTAAAAAGTGGTTATTCAACATGAGGCAAGATCCATTTGACATTTTGAATCATTTTTGGTACAGTCCGGAAAATTAATTTTTTGATGAAAAACGATGACTCCGGACCTGTCGAACATCCCCAAAATGGTCCATATCGATGAAATTTTAACATTTAATCTTTTGACTCCAAACGACTGTTGGATGTAAATTATGACTTTTTCAAATAAAATAAGTGTGTTTAAAGTCATTTATGTGCCTGAAATTGGTCAAAATTGAAGCTTTTGAGTAAGCAAAACTCTGTAAAAATGGCAATTTTGGTCACTCTGAGGGGTTAAAAAGTGGTTATTCAACATGAGGCACGATCAATTTGACATTTTGAATCATTTTTGGTATAGTCCGAAAAATTCATTTTCTGATGAAAAACGATGACTCCGGACCTGTCGAACGTCCCCAAAATGGTCCATATCGATGAAATTTTAACATTTAATGTTTTGACTCCAAACGACTGTTGGATGTGAATTAAGTCTTTTTCAACTAAAATAAGTGTGTTTAATGTAATTTATGTGCCTGAAAATGGTCAAAATTGAAGCTTTTGTGTAAGCAAAACTCTGTAAAAATGGCAATTTTGGTCACTCTGAGGGGTTAAAAAGTGGTTATTCAACATGAGGCAAGATCCATTTGACATTTTGAATCATTTTTGGTATAGTCCGAAAAATTCATTTTCTGATGAAAAACGATGACTCCGGACCTGTCGAACGTCCCCAAAATGGTCCATATCGATGAAATTTTAACATTTAATCTTTTGACTCCAAACGACTGTTGGATGTGAATTATGACTTTTTCAACTAGAATAAGTGTGTTTAAAGTCATTTATGTGCCTGAAATTGGTCAAAATTGAAGCTTTTGTGTAAGCAAACCTCTGTAAAAATGGCAATTTTGGTCACTCTGAGCGGTTAAAAAGTGGTTGTTCAACATGAGGCACGATCCATTTGACATTTTGAATCATTTTTGGTACAGTCCGAAAAATTAATTTTTTTGATGAAAAACGATGACTCCGGACCTGTCGAACATCCCCAAAATGGTCCATATCGATGAAATTTTAACATTTAATCTTTTGACTCCAAACGACTGTTGGATGTGAATTAAGTCTTTTTCAACTAAAATAAGTGTGTTTAAAGTAATTTATGTGCCTGAAATTGGTCAAAATTGAAGCTTTTGTGTAAGCAAAACTCTGTAAAAAAGGCAATTTTGGTCACTCTGAGGGGTTAAAAAGTGGTTATTCAACCTGAGGCACCATCACTTTGACATTTTGAATCATTTTTTGGTACAGTCCGAAAAATTCATTTCTGATGAAAAACGATGACTACGGACCTGTCGAATGTCCCCAAAATGGTCCATATCGATGAAATTTTAACATTTAATCTTTTGACTCCAAACAACTGTTGGATGTGAATTAAGTCTTTTTCAACTAAAATAAGTGTGTTTAAAGTAATTTATGTGCCTGAAATTGGTCAAAATTGAAGCTTTTGTGTAAGCAAAACTCTGTAAAAATGGCAATTTTGGTCCCTCTGAGGGGTTAAAAAGTGGTTATTCAACATGAGGCACGATCCATTTGACATTTTGAATCATTTTTGGTATAGTCCGAAAAATTCATTTTCTGATGAAAAACGATGACTCCGGACCTGTCGAACGTCCCCAAAATGGTCCATATCGTTGAAATTTTAACATTTAATCTTTTGACTCCAAATGACTGTTGGATGTGAATTATGACTTTTTCAACTAAAATAAGTGTGTTTAAAGTCATTTATGTGCCTGAAAATGGTCAAAATTGAAACTTTTGTGTAAGCAAAACTCTGTAAAAATGGCAATTTTGGTCACTCTGAGGGGTTAAAAAGTGGTTATTCAACATGAGGCACGATCCATTTGATATTTTGAATCATTTTTGGTACAGTCCGAAAAATTAATTTTTTGATGAAAAACGATGACTCCGGACCTGTCGAACATCCCCAAAATGGTCCATATCGATGACATTTTAACATTTAATCTTTTGACTCCAAACGACTGTTGGATGTGAATTAAGTCTTTTTCAACTAAAATAAGTGTGTTTAAAGTAATTTATGTGCCTGAAATTGGTCAAAATTGAAGCTTTTGTGTAAGCAAAACTCTGTAAAAATGGCAATTTTGGTCACTCTGAGGGGTTAAAAAGTGGTTATTCAACATGAGGCACGATCCATTTGACATTTTGAATCATTTTTGGTATAGTCCGAAAAATTCATTTTCTGATGAAAAACGATGACTCCGGACCTGTCGAACGTCCCCAAAATGGTCCATATCGATGACATTTTAACATTTAATCCTTTGAATCCAAACGACTGTTGGATGTGAATTATGACTTTTTCAACTAAAATAAGTGTGTTTAAAGTCATTTATGTGCCTGAAATTGGACAAAATTGAAGCTTTTGTGTAAGCAAAACTCTGTAAAAATGGCAATTTTGGTCACTCTGAGGGGTT
The DNA here is from genome assembly GCF_964263255.1 of Lissotriton vulgaris. Lineage (NCBI taxonomy): Eukaryota > Metazoa > Chordata > Amphibia > Caudata > Salamandridae > Lissotriton > Lissotriton vulgaris. The sequence continues at coordinate 772,792 of NW_028249553.1, read as the reverse complement.
AAAAAGTGGTTATTCAACATGAGGCAAGATCCATTTGACATTTTGAATCATTTTTGGTACAGTCCGGAAAATTATTTTTTTGATGAAAAACGATGACTCCGGACCTGTCGAACATCCCCAAAATGGTCCATATCGATGAAATTTTAACATTTAATCTTTTGACTCCAAACGACTGTTGGATGTAAATTATGACTTTTTCAAATAAAATAAGTGTGTTTAAAGTCATTTATGTGCCTGAAATTGGTCAAAATTGAAGCTTTTGAGTAAGCAAAACTCTGTAAAAATGGCAATTTTGGTCACTCTGAGGGGTTAAAAAGTGGTTATTCAACATGAGGCACGATCAATTTGACATTTTGAATCATTTTTGGTACAGTCCGAAAAATTAATTTTTTTGATGAAAAACGATGACTCCGGACCTGTCGAACGTCCCCAAAATGGTCCATATCGATGAAATTTTAACATTTAATGTTTTGACTCCAAACGACTGTTGGATGTGAATTAAGTCTTTTTCAACTAAAATAAGTGTGTTTAATGTAATTTATGTGCCTGAAAATGGTCAAAATTGAAGCTTTTGTGTAAGCAAAACTCTGTAAAAATGGCAATTTTGGTCACTCTGAGGGGTTAAAAAGTGGTTATTCAACATGAGGCAAGATCCATTTGACATTTTGAATCAGTTTTGGTATAGTCCGAAAAATTCATTTTCTGATGAAAAACGATGACTCCGGACCTGTCGAACGTCCCCAAAATGGTCCATATCGATGAAATTTTAACATTTAATCTTTTGACTCCAAACGACTGTTGGATGTGAATTATGACTTTTTCAACTAAAATAAGTGTGTTTAAAGTCATTTATGTGCCTGAAATTGGTCAAAATTGAAGCTTTTGTGTAAGCAAACCTCTGTAAAAATGGCAATTTTGGTCACTCTGAGCGGTTAAAAAGTGGTTGTTCAACATGAGGCACGATCCATTTGACATTTTGAATCATTTTTGGTACAGTCCGAAAAATTAATTTTTTTGATGAAAAACGATGACTCCGGACCTGTCGAACATCCCCAAAATGGTCCATATCGATGAAATTTTAACATTTAATCTTTTGACTCCAAACGACTGTTGGATGTGAATTAAGTCTTTTTCAACTAAAATAAGTGTGTTTAAAGTAATTTATGTGCCTGAAATTGGTCAAAATTGAAGCTTTTGTGTAAGCAAAACTCTGTAAAAAAGGCAATTTTGGTCACTCTGAGGGGTTAAAAAGTGGTTATTCAACCTGAGGCACCATCACTTTGACATTTTGAATCATTTTTTGGTACAGTCCGAAAAATTCATTTCTGATGAAAAACGATGACTACGGACCTGTCGAATGTCCCCAAAATGGTCCATATCGATGAAATTTTAACATATAATCTTTTTGACTCCAAACAACTGTTGGATGTGAATTAAGTCTTTTTCAACTAAAATAAGTGTGTTTAAAGTCATTTATGTGCCTGAAATTGGTCAAAATTGAAGCTTTTGTGTAAGCAAATCTCTGTAAAAATGGCAATTTTGGTCACTCTGATGGGTTAAAAAGTGGTTATTCAACATGAGGCACGATCTATTTGACATTTTGAATCATTTTTGGTATAGTCCGAAAAATTCATTTTCTGATGAAAAACGATGACTCCGGACCTGTCGAACGTCCCCAAAATGGTCCATATCGATGAAATTTTAACATTTAATCTTTTGACTCCAAACGACTGTTGGATGTGAATTATGACTTTTTCAACTAAAATAAGTGTGTTTAAAGTCATTTATGTGCCTGAAATTGGTCAAAATTAAAACTTTTGAGTAAGCAAAACTCTGTAAAAATGGCAATTTTGGTCACTCTGAGGGGTTAAAAAGTGGTTATTCAACCTGAGGCACCATCAATTTGACATTTTGAATCATTTTTGGTACAGTCCGAAAAATTCATTTTCTGATGAAAAACGATGACTCCGGACCTGTCGAACGTCCCCAAAATGGTCCATATCGATGAAATTGTAACATTTAATCTTTTGACTCCAAACAACTGTTGGATGTGAATTAAGTCTTTTTCAACTAAAATAAGTGTGTTTAAAGTCATTTAGGTGCCTGAAATTGGTCAAAATTGAAGCTTTTGTGTAAGCAAAACTCTGTAAAAATGGCAATTTTGGTCACTCTGAGGGGTTAAAAAGTGGTTATTCAACCTGAGGCACCATCACTTTGACATTTTGAATCATTTTTTGGTACAGTCCAAAAAATTCATTTTCTGATGAAAAACGATGACTCCGGACCTGTCGAATGTCCCCAAAATGGTCCATATCGATGACATTTTAACATTTAATCTTTTGACTCCAAACAACTGTTGGATGTGAATTAAGTCTTTTTCAACTAAAATAAGTGTGTTTAAAGTCATTTATGTGCCTGAAATTGGTCAAAATTGAAGCTTTTGTGTAAGCAAAACTCTGTAAAAATGGCAATTTTGGTCACTCTGATGGGTTAAAAAGTGGTTATTCAACATGAGGCACGATCTATTTGACATTTTGAATCATTTTTGGTATAGTCCGAAAAATTCATTTTCTGATGAAAAACGATGACTCCGGACCTGTCGAACGTCCCCAAAATGGTCCATATCGATGAAATTTTAACATTTAATCTTTTGACTCCAAACGACTGTTGGATGTGAATTATGACTTTTTCAACTAAAATAAGTGTGTTTAAAGTCATTTATGTGCCTGAAATTGGTCAAAATTTAAACTTTTGAGTAAGCAAAACTCTGTAAAAATGGCAATTTTGGTCACTCTGAGGGGTTAAAAAGTGGTTATTCAACATGAGGCACCATCACTTTGACATTTTGAATCATTTTTGGTATAGTCTGAAAAATTCATTTTCTGATGTAAAACGATGACTCCGGACCTGTCGAACGTCCCCAAAATGGTCCATATCGATGAAATTTTAACATTTAATCTTTTGACTCCAAACAACTGTTGGATTTGAATTAAGTCTTTTTCAACTAAAATAAGTGTGTTTAAAGTCATTTATGTGCCTGAAATTGGTCAAAATTGAAGCTTTTGTGTAAGCAAAACTCTGTAAAAATGGCAATTTGGTCACTCTGAGGGGTTAAAAAGTGGTTATTCAACCTGAGGCACCATCACTTTGACATTTTGAATCATTTTTGGTACAGTCCGAAAAATTCATTTTCTGATGAAAAACGATGACCCCGGACCTGTCGAACGTCCCCAAAATGGTCCATATCGATGAAATTTTAACATTTAATCTTTTGACTCCAAACAACTGTTGGATGTGAATTAAGTCTTTTTCAACTAAAATAAGTGTGTTTAAAGTCATTTATGTGCCTGAAATTGGTCAAAATTGAAGCTTTTGTGTAAGCAAAACTCTGTAAAAATACCAATTTGGTCACTCTGAGGGGTTAAAAAGTGGTTATTCAACATGAGGCAAGATCCATTTGACATTTTGAATCATTTTTGGTACAGTCCGGAAAATTAATTTTTTGATGAAAAACGATGACTCCGGACCTGTCGAACATCCCCAAAATGGTCCATATCGATGAAATTTTAACATTTAATCTTTTGACTCCAAACGACTGTTGGATGTAAATTATGACTTTTTCAAATAAAATAAGTGTGTTTAAAGTCATTTATGTGCCTGAAATTGGTCAAAATTGAAGCTTTTGAGTAAGCAAAACTCTGTAAAAATGGCAATTTTGGTCACTCTGAGGGGTTAAAAAGTGGTTATTCAACATGAGGCACGATCAATTTGACATTTTGAATCATTTTTGGTATAGTCCGAAAAATTCATTTTCTGATGAAAAACGATGACTCCGGACCTGTCGAACGTCCCCAAAATGGTCCATATCGATGAAATTTTAACATTTAATCTTTTGACTCCAAACGACTGTTGGATGTGAATTATGACTTTTTCAACTAGAATAAGTGTGTTTAAAGTCATTTATGTGCCTGAAATTGGTCAAAATTGAAGCTTTTGTGTAAGCAAACCTCTGTAAAAATGGCAATTTTGGTCACTCTGAGCGGTTAAAAAGTGGTTGTTCAACATGAGGCACGATCCATTTGACATTTTGAATCATTTTTGGTACAGTCCGAAAAATTAATTTTTTTGATGAAAAACGATGACTCCGGACCTGTCGAACATCCCCAAAATGGTCCATATCGATGAAATTTTAACATTTAATCTTTTGACTCCAAACGACTGTTGGATGTGAATTAAGTCTTTTTCAACTAAAATAAGTGTGTTTAAAGTAATTTATGTGCCTGAAATTGGTCAAAATTGAAGCTTTTGTGTAAGCAAAACTCTGTAAAAAAGGCAATTTTGGTCACTCTGAGGGGTTAAAAAGTGGTTATTCAACCTGAGGCACCATCACTTTGACATTTTGAATCATTTTTTGGTACAGTCCGAAAAATTCATTTCTGATGAAAAACGATGACTACGGACCTGTCGAATGTCCCCAAAATGGTCCATATCGATGAAATTTTAACATTTAATCTTTTGACTCCAAACAACTGTTGGATGTGAATTAAGTCTTTTTCAACTAAAATAAGTGTGTTTAAAGTAATTTATGTGCCTGAAATTGGTCAAAATTGAAGCTTTTGTGTAAGCAAAACTCTGTAAAAATTGCAATTTTGGTCCCTCTGAGGGGTTAAAAAGTGGTTATTCAACATGAGGCACGATCCATTTGACATTTTGAATCATTTTTGGTATAGTCCGAAAAATTCATTTTCTGATGAAAAACGATGACTCCGGACCTGTCGAACGTCCCCAAAATGGTCCATATCGTTGAAATTTTAACATTTAATCTTTTGACTCCAAATGACTGTTGGATGTGAATTATGACTTTTTCAACTAAAATAAGTGTGTTTAAAGTCATTTATGTGCCTGAAAATGGTCAAAATTGAAGCTTTTGTGTAAGCAAAACTCTGTAAAAATGGCAATTTTGGTCACTCTGAGGGGTTAAAAAGTGGTTATTCAACATGAGGCACGATCCATTTGATATTTTGAATCATTTTTGGTACAGTCCGAAAAATTAATTTTTTGATGAAAAACGATGACTCCGGACCTGTCGAACATCCCCAAAATGGTCCATATCGATGACATTTTAACATTTAATCTTTTGACTCCAAACGACTGTTGGATGTGAATTAAGTCTTTTTCAACTAAAATAAGTGTGTTTAAAGTAATTTATGTGCCTGAAATTGGTCAAAATTGAAGCTTTTGTGTAAGCAAAACTCTGTAAAAATGGCAATTTTGGTCACTCTGAGGGGTTAAAAAGTGGTTATTCAACATGAGGCACGATCCATTTGACATTTTGAATCATTTTTGGTATAGTCCGAAAAATTCATTTTCTGATGAAAAACGATGACTCCGGACCTGTCGAACGTCCCCAAAATGGTCCATATCGATGACATTTTAACATTTAATCCTTTGAATCCAAACGACTGTTGGATGTGAATTATGACTTTTTCAACTAAAATAAGTGTGTTTAAAGTCATTTATGTGCCTGAAATTGGACAAAATTGAAGCTTTTGTGTAAGCAAAACTCTGTAAAAATGGCAATTTTGGTCACTCTGAGGGGTTAAAAAGTGGTTATTCAACATGAGGCAAGATCCATTTGACATTTTGAATCATTTTTGGTACAGTCCGGAAAATTAATTTTTTGATGAAAAACGATGACTCCGGACCTGTCGAACATCCCCAAAATGGTCCATATCGATGAAATTTTAACATTTAATCTTTTGACTCCAAACGACTGTTGGATGTAAATTATGACTTTTTCAAATAAAATAAGTGTGTTTAAAGTCATTTATGTGCCTGAAATTGGTCAAAATTGAAGCTTTTGAGTAAGCAAAACTCTGTAAAAATGGCAATTTTGGTCACTCTGAGGGGTTAAAAAGTGGTTATTCAACATGAGGCACGATCAATTTGACATTTTGAATCATTTTTGGTACAGTCCGAAAAATTAATTTTTTTGATGAAAAACGATGACTCCGGACCTGTCGAACGTCCCCAAAATGGTCCATATCGATGAAATTTTAACATTTAATGTTTTGACTCCAAACGACTGTTGGATGTGAATTAAGTCTTTTTCAACTAAAATAAGTGTGTTTAATGTAATTTATGTGCCTGAAAATGGTCAAAATTGAAGCTTTTGTGTAAGCAAAACTCTGTAAAAATGGCAATTTTGGTCACTCTGAGGGGTTAAAAAGTGGTTATTCAACATGAGGCAAGATCCATTTGACATTTTGAATCATTTTTGGTATAGTCCGAAAAATTCATTTTCTGATGAAAAACGATGACTCCGGACCTGTCGAACGTCCCCAAAATGGTCCATATCGATGAAATTTTAACATTTAATCTTTTGACTCCAAACGACTGTTGGATGTGAATTATGACTTTTTCAACTAAAATAAGTGTGTTTAAAGTCATTTATGTGCCTGAAATTGGTCAAAATTGAAGCTTTTGTGTAAGCAAACCTCTGTAAAAATGGCAATTTTGGTCACTCTGAGCGGTTAAAAAGTGGTTGTTCAACATGAGGCACGATCCATTTGACATTTTGAATCATTTTTGGTACAGTCCGAAAAATTAATTTTTTTGATGAAAAACGATGACTCCGGACCTGTCGAACATCCCCAAAATGGTCCATATCGATGAAATTTTAACATTTAATCTTTTGACTCCAAACGACTGTTGGATGTGAATTAAGTCTTTTTCAACTAAAATAAGTGTGTTTAAAGTAATTTATGTGCCTGAAATTGGTCAAAATTGAAGCTTTTGTGTAAGCAAAACTCTGTAAAAAAGGCAATTTTGGTCACTCTGAGGGGTTAAAAAGTGGTTATTCAACCTGAGGCACCATCACTTTGACATTTTGAATCATTTTTTGGTACAGTCCGAAAAATTCATTTCTGATGAAAAACGATGACTACGGACCTGTCGAATGTCCCCAAAATGGTCCATATCGATGAAATTTTAACATATAATCTTTTTGACTCCAAACAACTGTTGGATGTGAATTAAGTCTTTTTCAACTAAAATAAGTGTGTTTAAAGTCATTTATGTGCCTGAAATTGGTCAAAATTGAAGCTTTTGTGTAAGCAAATCTCTGTAAAAATGGCAATTTTGGTCACTCTGATGGGTTAAAAAGTGGTTATTCAACATGAGGCACGATCTATTTGACATTTTGAATCATTTTTGGTATAGTCCGAAAAATTCATTTTCTGATGAAAAACGATGACTCCGGACCTGTCGAACGTCCCCAAAATGGTCCATATCGATGAAATTTTAACATTTAATCTTTTGACTCCAAACGACTGTTGGATGTGAATTATGACTTTTTCAACTAAAATAAGTGTGTTTAAAGTCATTTATGTGCCTGAAATTGGTCAAAATTAAAACTTTTGAGTAAGCAAAACTCTGTAAAAATGGCAATTTTGGTCACTCTGAGGGGTTAAAAAGTGGTTATTCAACCTGAGGCACCATCAATTTGACATTTTGAATCATTTTTGGTACAGTCCGAAAAATTCATTTTCTGATGAAAAACGATGACTCCGGACCTGTCGAACGTCCCCAAAATGGTCCATATCGATGAAATTGTAACATTTAATCTTTTGACTCCAAACAACTGTTGGATGTGAATTAAGTCTTTTTCAACTAAAATAAGTGTGTTTAAAGTCATTTAGGTGCCTGAAATTGGTCAAAATTGAAGCTTTTGTGTAAGCAAAACTCTGTAAAAATGGCAATTTTGGTCACTCTGAGGGGTTAAAAAGTGGTTATTCAACCTGAGGCACCATCACTTTGACATTTTGAATCATTTTTTGGTACAGTCCAAAAAATTCATTTTCTGATGAAAAACGATGACTCCGGACCTGTCGAATGTCCCCAAAATGGTCCATATCGATGACATTTTAACATTTAATCTTTTGACTCCAAACAACTGTTGGATGTGAATTAAGTCTTTTTCAACTAAAATAAGTGTGTTTAAAGTCATTTATGTGCCTGAAATTGGTCAAAATTGAAGCTTTTGTGTAAGCAAAACTCTGTAAAAATGGCAATTTTGGTCACTCTGATGGGTTAAAAAGTGGTTATTCAACATGAGGCACGATCTATTTGACATTTTGAATCATTTTTGGTATAGTCCGAAAAATTCATTTTCTGATGAAAAACGATGACTCCGGACCTGTCGAACGTCCCCAAAATGGTCCATATCGATGAAATTTTAACATTTAATCTTTTGACTCCAAACGACTGTTGGATGTGAATTATGACTTTTTCAACTAAAATAAGTGTGTTTAAAGTCATTTATGTGCCTGAAATTGGTCAAAATTTAAACTTTTGAGTAAGCAAAACTCTGTAAAAATGGCAATTTTGGTCACTCTGAGGGGTTAAAAAGTGGTTATTCAACATGAGGCACCATCACTTTGACATTTTGAATCATTTTTGGTATAGTCTGAAAAATTCATTTTCTGATGTAAAACGATGACTCCGGACCTGTCGAACGTCCCCAAAATGGTCCATATCGATGAAATTTTAACATTTAATCTTTTGACTCCAAACAACTGTTGGATTTGAATTAAGTCTTTTTCAACTAAAATAAGTGTGTTTAAAGTCATTTATGTGCCTGAAATTGGTCAAAATTGAAGCTTTTGTGTAAGCAAAACTCTGTAAAAATGGCAATTTGGTCACTCTGAGGGGTTAAAAAGTGGTTATTCAACCTGAGGCACCATCACTTTGACATTTTGAATCATTTTTGGTACAGTCCGAAAAATTCATTTTCTGATGAAAAACGATGACCCCGGACCTGTCGAACGTCCCCAAAATGGTCCATATCGATGAAATTTTAACATTTAATCTTTTGACTCCAAACAACTGTTGGATGTGAATTAAGTCTTTTTCAACTAAAATAAGTGTGTTTAAAGTCATTTATGTGCCTGAAATTGGTCAAAATTGAAGCTTTTGTGTAAGCAAAACTCTGTAAAAATACCAATTTGGTCACTCTGAGGGGTTAAAAAGTGGTTATTCAACCTGAGGCACCATCACTTTGACATTTTGAATCATTTTTGGTATAGTCCGAAAAATTCATTTTCTGATGAAAAACGATGACTCCGGACCTGTCGAACGTCCCCAAAATGGTCCATATCGATGAAATTTTAACATTTAATCTTTTGACTCCAAACGACTGTTGGATGTGAATTATGACTTTTTCAACTAAAATAAGTGTGTTTAAAGTCATTTATGTGCCTGAAATTGGTCAAAATTGAAGCTTTTGTGTAAGCAAAACTCTGTAAAAATTTCAATTTTGGTCACTCTGAGGGGTTAAAAAGTGGTTATTCAACATGAGGCACGATCCATTTGACATTTTGAATCATTTTTGGTATAGTCCGAAAAATTCATTTTCTGATGAAAAACGATGACTTCGGACCTGTCGAACGTCCCCAAAATGGTCCATATCGATGAAATTTTAACATTTAATCTTTTGACTCCAAACGACTGTTGGATGTGAATTATGACTTTTTCAACTAAAATAAGTGTGTTTAAAGTCATTTATGTGCCTGAAATTGGTCAAAATTGAAGCTTTTGTGTAAGCAAAACTCTGTAAAAATGGCAATTTTGGTCACTCTGAGGGGTTAAAAAGTGGTTATTCAACATGAGGCACGATCCATTTGACATTTTGAATCATTTTTGGTACAGTCCGAAAAATTAATTTTTTGATGAAAAACGATGACTCCGGACCTGTCGAACATCCCCAAAATGGTCCATATCGATGAAATTTTAACATTTAATCTTTTGACTCCAAACGACTGTTGGATGTGAATTATGACTTTTTCAAATAAAATAAGTGTGTTTAAAGTAATTTATGTGCCTGAAATTGGTCAAAATTGAAGCTTTTGTGTAAGCAAAACTCTGTAAAAATGGCAATTTTGGTCACTCTGAGGGGTTAAAAAGTGGTTATTCAACATGAGGCACGATCTATTTGACATTTTGAATCATTTTTGGTATAGTCCGAAAAATTCATTTTCTGATGAAAAACGATGACTCCGGACCTGTCGAACGTCCCCAAAATGGTCCATATCGTTGAAATTTTAACATTTAATCTTTTGACTCCAAATGACTGTTGGATGTGAATTATGACTTTTTCAACTAAAATAAGTGTGTTTAAAGTCATTTATGTGCCTGAAAATGGTCAAAATTGAAGCTTTTGTGTAAGCAAAACTCTGTAAAAATGGCAATTTTGGTCACTCTGAGGGGTTAAATAGTGGTTATTCAACATGAGGCACGATCCATTTGACATTTTGAATCATTTTTGGTACAGTCCGAAAAATTAATTTTTTGATGAAAAACGATGACTCCGGACCTGTCGAACATCCCCAAAATGGTCCATATCGATGACATTTTAACATTTAATCTTTTGACTCCAAACGACTGTTGGATGTGAATTAAGTCTTTTTCAACTAAAATAAGTGTGTTTAAAGTAATTTATGTGCCTGAAATTGGTCAAAATTGAAGCTTTTGTGTAAGCAAAACTCTGTAAAAATGGCAATTTTGGTCACTCTGAGGGGTTAAAAAGTGGTTATTCAACATGAGGCACGATCCATTTGACATTTTGAATCATTTTTGGTATAGTCCGAAAAATTCATTTTCTGATGAAAAACGATGACTCCGGACCTGTCGAACGTCCCCAAAATGGTCCATATCGATGACATTTAAACATTTAATCCTTTGAATCCAAACGACTGTTGGATGTAAATTATGACTTTTTCAAATAAAATAAGTGTGTTTAAAGTCATTTATGTGCCTGAAATTGGTCAAAATTGAAGCTTTTGAGTAAGCAAAACTCTGTAAAAATGGCAATTTTGGTCACTCTGAGGGGTTAAAAAGTGGTTATTCAACATGAGGCACGATCAATTTGACATTTTGAATCATTTTTGGTATAGTCCGAAAAATTCATTTTCTGATGAAAAACGATGACTCCGGACCTGTCGAACGTCCCCAAAATGGTCCATATCGATGAAATTTTAACATTTCATGTTTTGACTCCAAACGACTGTTGGATGTGAATTAAGTCTTTTTCAACTAAAATAAGTGTGTTTAATGTAATTTATGTGCCTGAAAATGGTCAAAATTGAAGCTTTTGTGTAAGCAAAACTCTGTAAAAATGGCAATTTTGGTCACTCTGAGGGGTTAAAAAGTGGTTATTCAACATGAGGCAAGATCCATTTGACATTTTGAATCATTTTTGGTATAGTCCGAAAAATTCATTTTCTGATGAAAAACGATGACTCCGGACCTGTCGAACGTCCCCAAAATGGTCCATATCGATGAAATTTTAACATTTAATCTTTTGACTCCAAACGACTGTTGGATGTGAATTATGACTTTTTCAACTAAAATAAGTGTGTTTAAAGTCATTTATGTGCCTGAAATTGGTCAAAATTGAAGCTTTTGTGTAAGCAAACTTCTGTAAAAATGGCAATTTTGGTCACTCTGAGCGGTTAAAAAGTGGTTGTTCAACATGAGGCACGATCCATTTGACATTTTGAATCATTTTTGGTACAGTCCGAAAAATTAATTTTTTTGATGAAAAACGATGACTCCGGACCTGTCGAACATCCCCAAAATGGTCCATATCGATGAAATTTTAACATTTAATCTTTTGACTCCAAACGACTGTTGGATGTGAATTAAGTCTTTTTCAACTAAAATAAGTGTGTTTAAAGTAATTTATGTGCCTGAAATTGGTCAAAATTGAAGCTTTTGTGTAAGCAAAACTCTGTAAAAAAGGCAATTTTGGTCACTCTGAGGGGTTAAAAAGTGGTTATTCAACCTGAGGCACCATCACTTTGACATTTTGAATCATTCTTTGGTACAGTCCGAAAAATTCATTTCTGATGAAAAACGATGACTACGGACCTGTCGAATGTCCCCAAAATGGTCCATATCGATGAAATTTTAACATTTAATCTTTTGACTCCAAACAACTGTTGGATGTGAATTAAGTCTTTTTCAACTAAAATAAGTGTGTTTAAAGTAATTTATGTGCCTGAAATTGGTCAAAATTGAAGCTTTTGTGTAAGCAAAACTCTGTAAAAATGGCAATTTTGGTCCCTCTGAGGGGTTAAAAAGTGGTTATTCAACATGAGGCACGATCCATTTGACATTTTGAATCATTTTTGGTATAGTCCGAAAAATTCATTTTCTGATGAAAAAACGATGACTCCGGACCTGTCGAACGTCCCCAAAATGGTCCATATCGTTGAAATTTTAACATTTAATCTTTTGACTCCAAATGACTGTTGGATGTGAATTATGACTTTTTCAACTAAAATAAGTGTGTTTAAAGTCATTTATGTGCCTGAAAATGGTCAAAATTGAAGCTTTTGTGTAAGCAAAACTCTGTAAAAATGGCAATTTTGGTCCCTCTGAGGGGTTAAAAAGTGGTTATTCAACATGAGGCACGATCCATTTGATATTTTGAATCATTTTTGGTACAGTCCGAAAAATTAATTTTTTGATGAAAAACGATGACTCCGGACCTGTCGAACATCCCCAAAATGGTCCATATCGATGACATTTTAACATTTAATCTTTTGACTCCAAACGACTGTTGGATGTGAATTAAGTCTTTTTCAACTAAAATAAGTGTGTTTAAAGTAATTTATGTGCCTGAAATTGGTCAAAATTGAAGCTTTTGTGTAAGCAAAACTCTGTAAAAATGGCAATTTTGGTCACTCTGAGGGGTTAAAAAGTGGTTATTCAACATGAGGCACGATCCATTTGACATTTTGAATCATTTTTGGTATAGTCCGAAAAATTCATTTTCTGATGAAAAACGATGACTCCGGACCTGTCGAACGTCCCCAAAATGGTCCATATCGATGACATTTTAACATTTAATCCTTTGAATCCAAACGACTGTTGGATGTGAATTATGACTTTTTCAACTAAAATAAGTGTGTTTAAAGTCATTTATGTGCCTGAAATTGGACAAAATTGAAGCTTTTGTGTAAGCAAAACTCTGTAAAAATGGCAATTTTGGTCACTCTGAGGGGTTAAAAAGTGGTTATTCAACATGAGGCAAGATCCATTTGACATTTTGAATCATTTTTGGTACAGTCCGGAAAATTCATTTTTTGATGAAAAACGATGACTCCGGACCTGTCGAACATCCCCAAAATGGTCCATATCGATGAAATTTTAACATTTAATCTTTTGACTCCAAACGACTGTTGGATGTAAATTATGACTTTTTCAAATAAAATAAGTGTGTTTAAAGTCATTTATGTGCCTGAAATTGGTCAAAATTGAAGCTTTTGTGTAAGCAAAACTCTGTAAAAATGGCAATTTTGGTCACTCTGATGGGTTAAAAAGTGGTTATTCAACATGAGGCACGATCTATTTGACATTTTGAATCATTTTTGGTATAGTCCGAAAAATTCATTTTCTGATGAAAAACGATGACTCCGGACCTGTCGAACGTCCCCAAAATGGTCCATATTGATGAAATTTTAACATTTAATCTTTTGACTCCAAACGACTGTTGGATGTGAATTATGACTTTTTCAACTAAAATAAGTGTGTTTAAAGTCATTTATGTGCCTGAAATTGGTCAAAATTGAAACTTTTGAGTAAGCAAAACTCTGTAAAAATGGCAATTTTGGTCACTCTGAGGGGTTAAAAAGTGGTTATTCAACATGAGGCACCATCCCTTTGACATTTTGAATCATTTTTGGTACAGTCCGAAAAATTCATTTTCTGATGAAAAACGATGACTCCGGACCTGTCGAACGTCCCCAAAATGGTCCATATCGATGACATTTTAACATTTAATCCTTTGACTCCAAACGACTGTTGGATGTGAATTATGACTTTTTCAACTAAAATAAGTGCGTTTAAAGTCATTTATGTGCCTGAAATTGGTCAAAATTTAAGCTTTTGTGCAAGCAAAACTCTGTAAAAATGGCAATTTTGGTCACTCTGAGGGGTTAAAAAGTGGTTATTCAACATGAGGCAAGATCCATTTGACATTTTGAATCATTTTTGGTACAGTCCGAAAAATTAATTTTTTGATGAAAAACGATGACTCCGGACCTGTCGAACATCCCCAAAATGGTCCATATCGATGAAATTTTAACATTTAATCTTTTGACTCCAAACGACTGTTGGATGTGAATTATGACTTTTTCAAATAAAATAAGTGTGTTTAAAGTCATTTATGTGCCTGAAATTGGTCAAAATTGAAGCTTTTGAGTAAGCAAAACTCTGTAAAAATGGCAATTTTGGTCACTCTGAGGGGTTAAAAAGTGGTTATTCAACATGAGGCACGATCAATTTGACATTTTGAATCATTTTTGGTATAGTCCGAAAAAGTAATTTTCTGATGAAAAACGATGACTCCGGACCTGTCGAACGTCCCCAAAATGGTCCATATCGATGAAATTTTAACATTTAATCTTTTGACTCCAAACGACTGTTGGATGTGAATTAAGTCTTTTTCAACTAAAATAAGTGTGTTTAAAGTAATTTATGTGCCTGAAATTGGTCAAAATTGAAGCTTTTGTGTAAGCAAAACTCTGTAAAAATGGCAATTTTGGTCACTCTGAGGGGTTAAAAAGTGGTTATTCAACATGAGGCACGATCCATTTGACATTTTGAATCATTTTTGGTATAGTCCGAAAAATTCATTTTCTGATGAAAAACGATGACTCCGGACCTGTCGAACGTCCCCAAAATGGTCCATATCGTTGAAATTTTAACATTTAATCTTTTGACTCCAAATGACTGTTGGATGTGAATTATGACTTTTTCAACTAAAATAAGTGTGTTTAAAGTCATTTATGTGCCTGAAAATGGTCAAAATTGAAGCTTTTGTGTAAGCAAAACTCTGTAAAAATGGCAATTTTGGTCACTCTGAGGGGTTAAATAGTGGTTATTCAACATGAGGCACGATCCATTTGACATTTTGAATCATTTTTGGTACAGTCCGAAAAATTAATTTTTTGATGAAAAACGATGACTCCGGACCTGTCGAACATCCCCAAAATCGTCCATATCGATGACATTTTAACATTTAATCTTTTGACTCCAAACGACTGTTGGATGTGAATTAAGTCTTTTTCAACTAAAATAAGTGTGTTTAAAGTAATTTATGTGCCTGAAATTGGTCAAAATTGAAGCTTTTGTGTAAGCAAAACTCTGTAAAAATGGCAATTTTGGTCACTCTGAGGGGTTAAAAA
This sequence comes from Lissotriton vulgaris, assembly GCF_964263255.1. NCBI lineage: Eukaryota > Metazoa > Chordata > Amphibia > Caudata > Salamandridae > Lissotriton > Lissotriton vulgaris. The sequence goes on along the minus strand of NW_028249553.1, from coordinate 757,541 downwards.
GTGGTTATTCAACATGAGGCACGATCCATTTGACATTTTGAATCATTTTTGGTATAGTCCGAAAAATTCATTTTCTGATGAAAAACGATGACTCCGGACCTGTCGAACGTCCCCAAAATGGTCCATATCGACGACATTTTAACATTTAATCCTTTGAATCCAAACAACTGTTGGATGTGAATTATGACTTTTTCAACTAAAATAAGTGCGTTTAAAGTCATTTATGTGCCTGAAATTGGACAAAATTGAAGCTTTTGTGTAAGCAAAACTCTGTAAAAATGGCAATTTTGGTCACTCTGAGGGGTTAAAAAGTGGTTATTCAACATGAGGCAAGATCCATTTGACATTTTGAATCATTTTTGGTACAGTCCGGAAAATTAATTTTTTGATGAAAAACGATGACTCCGGACCTGTCGAACATCCCCAAAATGGTCCATATCGATGAAATTTTAACATTTAATCTTTTGACTCCAAACGACTGTTGGATGTAAATTATGACTTTTTCAAATAAAATAAGTGTGTTTAAAGTCATTTATGTGCCTGAAATTGGTCAAAATTGAAGCTTTTGAGTAAGCAAAACTCTGTAAAAATGGCAATTTTGGTCACTCTGAGGGGTTAAAAAGTGGTTATTCAACATGAGGCACGATCAATTTGACATTTTGAATCATTTTTGGTATAGTCCGAAAAATTCATTTTCTGATGAAAAACGATGACTCCGGACCTGTCGAACGTCCCCAAAATGGTCCATATCGATGAAATTTTAACATTTCATGTTTTGACTCCAAACGACTGTTGGATGTGAATTAAGTCTTTTTCAACTAAAATAAGTGTGTTTAATGTAATTTATGTGCCTGAAAATGGTCAAAATTGAAGCTTTTGTGTAAGCAAAACTCTGTAAAAATGGCAATTTTGGTCACTCTGAGGGGTTAAAAAGTGGTTATTCAACATGAGGCAAGATCCATTTGACATTTTGAATCATTTTTGGTATAGTCCGAAAAATTCATTTTCTGATGAAAAACGATGACTCCGGACCTGTCGAACGTCCCCAAAATGGTCCATATCGATGAAATTTTAACATTTAATCTTTTGACTCCAAACGACTGTTGGATGTGAATTATGACTTTTTCAACTAAAATAAGTGTGTTTAAAGTCATTTATGTGCCTGAAATTGGTCAAAATTGAAGCTTTTGTGTAAGCAAACCTCTGTAAAAATGGCAATTTTGGTCACTCTGAGCGGTTAAAAAGTGGTTGTTCAACATGAGGCACGATCCATTTGACATTTTGAATCATTTTTGGTACAGTCCGAAAAATTAATTTTTTTGATGAAAAACGATGACTCCGGACCTGTCGAACATCCCCAAAATGGTCCATATCGATGAAATTTTAACATTTAATCTTTTGACTCCAAACGACTGTTGGATGTGAATTAAGTCTTTTTCAACTAAAATAAGTGTGTTTAAAGTAATTTATGTGCCTGAAATTGGTCAAAATTGAAGCTTTTGTGTAAGCAAAACTCTGTAAAAAAGGCAATTTTGGTCACTCTGAGGGGTTAAAAAGTGGTTATTCAACCTGAGGCACCATCACTTTGACATTTTGAATCATTTTTTGGTACAGTCCGAAAAATTCATTTCTGATGAAAAACGATGACTACGGACCTGTCGAATGTCCCCAAAATGGTCCATATCGATGAAATTTTAACATTTAATCTTTTGACTCCAAACAACTGTTGGATGTGAATTAAGTCTTTTTCAACTAAAATAAGTGTGTTTAAAGTAATTTATGTGCCTGAAATTGGTCAAAATTGAAGCTTTTGTGTAAGCAAAACTCTGTAAAAATGGCAATTTTGGTCCCTCTGAGGGGTTAAAAAGTGGTTATTCAACATGAGGCACGATCCATTTGACATTTTGAATCATTTTTGGTATAGTCCGAAAAATTCATTTTCTGATGAAAAACGATGACTCCGGACCTGTCGAACGTCCCCAAAATGGTCCATATCGTTGAAATTTTAACATTTAATCTTTTGACTCCAAATGACTGTTGGATGTGAATTATGACTTTTTCAACTAAAATAAGTGTGTTTAAAGTCATTTATGTGCCTGAAAATGGTCAAAATTGAAGCTTTTGTGTAAGCAAAACTCTGTAAAAATGGCAATTTTGGTCACTCTGAGGGGTTAAAAAGTGGTTATTCAACATGAGGCACGATCCATTTGATATTTTGAATCATTTTTGGTACAGTCCGAAAAATTAATTTTTTGATGAAAAACGATGACTCCGGACCTGTCGAACAGCCCCAAAATGGTCCATATCGATGACATTTTAACATTTAATCTTTTGACTCCAAACGACTGTTGGATGTGAATTAAGTCTTTTTCAACTAAAATAAGTGTGTTTAAAGTAATTTATGTGCCTGAAATTGGTCAAAATTGAAGCTTTTGTGTAAGCAAAACTCTGTAAAAATGGCAATTTTGGTCACTCTGAGGGGTTAAAAAGTGGTTATTCAACATGAGGCACGATCCATTTGACATTTTGAATCATTTTTGGTATAGTCCGAAAAATTCATTTTCTGATGAAAAACGATGACTCCGGACCTGTCGAACGTCCCCAAAATGGTCCATATCGATGACATTTTAACATTTAATCCTTTGAATCCAAACGACTGTTGGATGTGAATTATGACTTTTTCAACTAAAATAAGTGTGTTTAAAGTCATTTATGTGCCTGAAATTGGACAAAATTGAAGCTTTTGTGTAAGCAAAACTCTGTAAAAATGGCAATTTTGGTCACTCTGAGGGGTTAAAAAGTGGTTATTCAACATGAGGCAAGATCCATTTGACATTTTGAATCATTTTTGGTACAGTCCGGAAAATTAATTTTTTGATGAAAAACGATGACTCCGGACCTGTCGAACATCCCCAAAATGGTCCATATCGATGAAATTTTAACATTTAATCTTTTGACTCCAAACGACTGTTGGATGTAAATTATGACTTTTTCAAATAAAATAAGTGTGTTTAAAGTCATTTATGTGCCTGAAATTGGTCAAAATTGAAGCTTTTGAGTAAGCAAAACTCTGTAAAAATGGCAATTTTGGTCACTCTGAGGGGTTAAAAAGTGGTTATTCAACATGAGGCACGATCAATTTGACATTTTGAATCATTTTTGGTACAGTCCGAAAAATTAATTTTTTTGATGAAAAACGATGACTCCGGACCTGTCGAACGTCCCCAAAATGGTCCATATCGATGAAATTTTAACATTTAATGTTTTGACTCCAAACGACTGTTGGATGTGAATTAAGTCTTTTTCAACTAAAATAAGTGTGTTTAATGTAATTTATGTGCCTGAAAATGGTCAAAATTGAAGCTTTTGTGTAAGCAAAACACTGTAAAAATGGCAATTTTGGTCACTCTGAGCGGTTAAAAAGTGGTTGTTCAACATGAGGCACGATCCATTTGACATTTTGAATCATTTTTGGTACAGTCCGAAAAATTAATTTTTTTGATGAAAAACGATGACTCCGGACCTGTCGAACATCCCCAAAATGGTCCATATCGATGAAATTTTAACATTTAATCTTTTGACTCCAAACGACTGTTGGATGTGAATTAAGTCTTTTTCAACTAAAATAAGTGTGTTTAAAGTAATTTATGTGCCTGAAATTGGTCAAAATTGAAGCTTTTGTGTAAGCAAAACTCTGTAAAAAAGGCAATTTTGGTCACTCTGAGGGGTTAAAAAGTGGTTATTCAACCTGAGGCACCATCACTTTGACATTTTGAATCATTTTTTGGTACAGTCCGAAAAATTCATTTCTGATGAAAAACGATGACTACGGACCTGTCGAATGTCCCCAAAATGGTCCATATCGATGAAATTTTAACATTTAATCTTTTGACTCCAAACAACTGTTGGATGTGAATTAAGTCTTTTTCAACTAAAATAAGTGTGTTTAAAGTCATTTATGTGCCTGAAATTGGTCAAAATTGAAGCTTTTGTGTAAGCAAATCTCTGTAAAAATGGCAATTTTGGTCACTCTGATGGGTTAAAAAGTGGTTATTCAACATGAGGCACGATCTATTTGACATTTTGAATCATTTTTGGTATAGTCCGAAAAATTCATTTTCTGATGAAAAACGATGACTCCGGACCTGTCGAACATCCCCAAAATGGTCCATATCGATGAAATTTTAACATTTAATCCTTTGACTCCAAACGACTGTTGGATGTAAATTATGACTTTTTCAAATAAAATAAGTGTGTTTAAAGTCATTTATGTGCCTGAAATTGGACAAAATTGAAGCTTTTGAGTAAGCAAAACTCTGTAAAAATGGCAATTTTGGTCACTCTGAGGGGTTAAAAAGTGGTTATTCAACATGAGGCAAGATCCATTTGACATTTTGAATCATTTTTGGTATAGTCCGGAAAATTAATTTTCTGATGAAAAACGATGACTCCGGACCTGTCGAACGTCCCCAAAATGGTCCATATCGATGAAATTTTAACATTTCATGTTTTGACTCCAAACGACTGTTGGATGTGAATTAAGTCTTTTTCAACTAAAATAAGTGTGTTTAATGTAATTTATGTGCCTGAAAATGGTCAAAATTGAAGCTTTTGTGTAAGCAAAACTCTGTAAAAATGGCAATTTTGGTCACTCTGAGGGGTTAAAAAGTGGTTATTCAACATGAGGCAAGATCCATTTGACATTTTGAATCATTTTTGGTATAGTCCGAAAAATTCATTTTCTGATGAAAAACGATGACTCCGGACCTGTCGAACGTCCCCAAAATGGTCCATATCGATGAAATTTTAACATTTAATCTTTTGACTCCAAACGACTGTTGGATGTGAATTATGACTTTTTCAACTAAAATAAGTGTGTTTAAAGTCATTTATGTGCCTGAAATTGGTCAAAATTGAAGCTTTTGTGTAAGCAAACCTCTGTAAAAATGGCAATTTTGGTCACTCTGAGCGGTTAAAAAGTGGTTGTTCAACATGAGGCACGATCCATTTGACATTTTGAATCATTTTTGGTACAGTCCGAAAAATTAATTTTTTTGATGAAAAACGATGACTCCGGACCTGTCGAACATCCCCAAAATGGTCCATATCGATGAAATTTTAACATTTAATCTTTTGACTCCAAACGACTGTTGGATGTGAATTAAGTCTTTTTCAACTAAAATAAGTGTGTTTAAAGTAATTTATGTGCCTGAAATTGGTCAAAATTGAAGCTTTTGTGTAAGCAAAACTCTGTAAAAAAGGCAATTTTGGTCACTCTGAGGGGTTAAAAAGTGGTTATTCAACCTGAGGCACCATCACTTTGACATTTTGAATCATTTTTTGGTACAGTCCGAAAAATTCATTTCTGATGAAAAACGATGACTACGGACCTGTCGAATGTCCCCAAAATGGTCCATATCGATGAAATTTTAACATTTAATCTTTTGACTCCAAACAACTGTTGGATGTGAATTAAGTCTTTTTCAACTAAAATAAGTGTGTTTAAAGTAATTTATGTGCCTGAAATTGGTCAAAATTGAAGCTTTTGTGTAAGCAAAACTCTGTAAAAATGGCAATTTTGGTCCCTCTGAGGGGTTAAAAAGTGGTTATTCAACATGAGGCATGATCCATTTGACATTTTGAATCATTTTTGGTATAGTCCGAAAAATTCATTTTCTGATGAAAAACGATGACTCCGGACCTGTCGAACATCCCCAAAATGGTCCATATCGATGACATTTTAACATTTAATCTTTTGACTCCAAACGACTGTTGGATGTGAATTAAGTCTTTTTCAACTAAAATAAGTGTGTTTAAAGTAATTTATGTGCCTGAAATTGGTCAAAATTGAAGCTTTTGTGTAAGCAAAACTCTGTAAAAATGGCAATTTTGGTCACTCTGAGGGGTTAAAAAGTGGTTATTCAACATGAGGCACGATCCATTTGACATTTTGAATCATTTTTGGTATAGTCCGAAAAATTCATTTTCTGATGAAAAACGATGACTCCGGACCTGTCGAACGTCCCCAAAATGGTCCATATCGATGACATTTTAACATTTAATCCTTTGAATCCAAACGACTGTTGGATGTGAATTATGACTTTTTCAACTAAAATAAGTGTGTTTAAAGTCATTTATGTGCCTGAAATTGGACAAAATTGAAGATTTTGTGTAAGCAAAACTCTGTAAAAATGGCAATTTTGGTCACTCTGAGGGGTTAAAAAGTGGTTATTCAACATGAGGCAAGATCCATTTGACATTTTGAATCATTTTTGGTACAGTCCGGAAAATTAATTTTTTTGATGAAAAACGATGACTCCGGACCTGTCGAACGTCCCCAAAATGGTCCATATCGATGAAATTTTAACATTTAATGTTTTGACTCCAAACGACTGTTGGATGTGAATTAAGTCTTTTTCAACTAAAATAAGTGTGTTTAATGTAATTTATGTGCCTGAAAATGGTCAAAATTGAAGCTTTTGTGTAAGCAAACCTCTGTAAAAATGGCAATTTTGGTCACTCTGAGCGGTTAAAAAGTGGTTGTTCAACATGAGGCACGATCCATTTGACATTTTGAATCATTTTTGGTACAGTCCGAAAAATTAATTTTTTTGATGAAAAACGATGACTCCGGACCTGTCGAACATCCCCAAAATGGTCCATATCGATGAAATTTTAACATTTAATCTTTTGACTCCAAACAACTGTTGGATGTGAATTAAGTCTTTTTCAACTAAAATAAGTGTGTTTAAAGTCATTTATGTGCCTGAAATTGGTCAAAATTGAAGCTTTTGTGTAAGCAAATCTCTGTAAAAATGGCAATTTTGGTCACTCTGAGGGGTTAAAAAGTGGTTATTCAACCTGAGGCACCATCACTTTGACATTTTGAATCATTTTTTGGTACAGTCCGAAAAATTCATTTCTGATGAAAAACGATGACTACGGACCTGTCGAATGTCCCCAAAATGGTCCATATCGATGAAATTTTAACATTTGATCTTTTGACTCCAAACAACTGTTGGATGTGAATTAAGTCTTTTTCAACTAAAATAAGTGTGTTTAAAGTCATTTATGTGCCTGAAATTGGTCAAAATTGAAGCTTTTGTGTAAGCAAATCTCTGTAAAAATGGCAATTTTGGTCACTCTGATGGGTTAAAAAGTGGTTATTCAACATGAGGCACGATCTATTTGACATTTTGAATCATTTTTGGTATAGTCCGAAAAATTCATTTTCTGATGAAAAACGATGACTCCGGACCTGTCGAACGTCCCCAAAATGGTCCATATCGATGAAATTTTAACATTTAATCTTTTGACTCCAAACGACTGTTGGATGTGAATTATGACTTTTTCAACTAAAATAAGTGTGTTTAAAGTCATTTATGTGCCTGAAATTGGTCAAAATTAAAACTTTTGAGTAAGCAAAACTCTGTAAAAATGGCAATTTTGGTCACTCTGAGGGGTTAAAAAGTGGTTATTCAACCTGAGGCACCATCAATTTGACATTTTGAATCATTTTTGGTACAGTCCGAAAAATTCATTTTCTGATGAAAAACGATGACTCCGGACCTGTCGAACGTTCCCAAAATGGTCCATATCGATGAAATTGTAACATTTAATCTTTTGACTCCAAACAACTGTTGGATGTGAATTAAGTCTTTTTCAACTAAAATAAGTGTGTTTAAAGTCATTTAGGTGCCTGAAATTGGTCAAAATTGAAGCTTTTGTGTAAGCAAAACTCTGTAAAAATGGCAATTTTGGTCACTCTGAGGGGTTAAAAAGTGGTTATTCAACCTGAGGCACCATCACTTTGACATTTTGAATCATTTTTTGGTACAGTCCAAAAAATTCATTTTCTGATGAAAAACGATGACTCCGGACCTGTCGAATGTCCCCAAAATGGTCCATATCGATGACATTTTAACATTTAATCTTTTGACTCCAAACAACTGTTGGATGTGAATTAAGTCTTTTTCAACTAAAATAAGTGTGTTTAAAGTCATTTATGTGCCTGAAATTGGTCAAAATTGAAGCTTTTGTGTAAGCAAAACTCTGTAAAAATGGCAAATTTGGTCACTCTGATGGGTTAAAAAGTGGTTATTCAACATGAGGCACGATCTATTTGACATTTTGAATCATTTTTGGTATAGTCCGAAAAATTCATTTTCTGATGAAAAACGATGACTCCGGACCTGTCGAACGTCCCCAAAATGGTCCATATCGATGAAATTTTAACATTTAATCTTTTGACTCCAAACGACTGTTGGATGTGAATTATGACTTTTTCAACTAAAATAAGTGTGTTTAAAGTCATTTATGTGCCTGAAATTGGTCAAAATTTAAACTTTTGAGTAAGCAAAACTCTGTAAAAATGGCAATTTTGGTCACTCTGAGGGGTTAAAAAGTGGTTATTCAACATGAGGCACCATCACTTTGACATTTTGAATCATTTTTGGTATAGTCTGAAAAATTCATTTTCTGATGTAAAACGATGACTCCGGACCTGTCGAACGTCCCCAAAATGGTCCATATCGGTGAAATTTTAACATTTAATCTTTTGACTCCAAACAACTGTTGGATTTGAATTAAGTCTTTTTCAACTAAAATAAGTGTGTTTAAAGTCATTTATGTGCCTGAAATTGGTCAAAATTGAAGCTTTTGTGTAAGCAAAACTCTGTAAAAATGGCAATTTGGTCACTCTGAGGGGTTAAAAAGTGGTTATTCAACCTGAGGCACCATCACTTTGACATTTTGAATCATTTTTGGTACAGTCCGAAAAATTCATTTTCTGATGAAAAACGATGACCCCGGACCTGTCGAACGTCCCCAAAATGGTCCATATCGATGAAATTTTAACATTTAATCTTTTGACTCCAAACAACTGTTGGATGTGAATTAAGTCTTTTTCAACTAAAATAAGTGTGTTTAAAGTCATTTATGTGCCTGAAATTGGTCACAATTGAAGCTTTTGTGTTAGCAAAACTCTGTAAAAATGGCAATTTTGGTCACTCTGAGGGGTTAAAAAGTGGTTATTCAACATGAGGCACGATCCATTTGACATTTTGAATCATTTTTGGTATAGTCCGGAAAATTAATTTTCTGATGAAAAACGATGACTCCGGACCTGTCGAACGTCCCCAAAATGGTCCATATCGATGAAATTTTAACATTTCATGTTTTGACTCCAAACGACTGTTGGATGTGAATTAAGTCTTTTTCAACTAAAATAAGTGTGTTTAATGTAATTTATGTGCCTGAAAATGGTCAAAATTGAAGCTTTTGTGTAAGCAAAACTCTGTAAAAATGGCAATTTTGGTCACTCTGAGGGGTTAAAAAGTGGTTATTCAACATGAGGCAAGATCCATTTGACATTTTGAATCATTTTTGGTATAGTCCGAAAAATTCATTTTCTGATGAAAAACGATGACTCCGGACCTGTCGAACATCCCCAAAATGGTCCATATCGATGAAATTTTAACATTTAATCTTTTGACTCCAAACGACTGTTGGATGTGAATTAAGTCTTTTTCAACTAAAATAAGTGTGTTTAAAGTAATTTATGTGCCTGAAATTGGTCAAAATTGAAGCTTTTGTGTAAGCAAAACTCTGTAAAAAAGGCAATTTTGGTCACTCTGAGGGGTTAAAAAGTGGTTATTCAACCTGAGGCACCATCACTTTGACATTTTGAATCATTTTTTGGTACAGTCCGAAAAATTCATTTCTGATGAAAAACGATGACTACGGACCTGTCGAATGTCCCCAAAATGGTCCATATCGATGAAATTTTAACATTTAATCTTTTGACTCCAAACAACTGTTGGATGTGAATTAAGTCTTTTTCAACTAAAATAAGTGTGTTTAAAGTAATTTATGTGCCTGAAATTGGTCAAAATTGAAGCTTTTGTGTAAGCAAAACTCTGTAAAAATGGCAATTTTGGTCCCTCTGAGGGGTTAAAAAGTGGTTATTCAACATGAGGCATGATCCATTTGACATTTTGAATCATTTTTGGTATAGTCCGAAAAATTCATTTTCTGATGAAAAACGATGACTCCGGACCTGTCGAACATCCCCAAAATGGTCCATATCGATGACATTTTAACATTTAATCTTTTGACTCCAAACGACTGTTGGATGTGAATTAAGTCTTTTTCAACTAAAATAAGTGTGTTTAAAGTAATTTATGTGCCTGAAATTGGTCAAAATTGAAGCTTTTGTGTAAGCAAAACTCTGTAAAAATGGCAATTTGGGTCACTCTGAGGGGTTAAAAAGTGGTTATTCAACATGAGGCACGATCCATTTGACATTTTGAATCATTTTTGGTATAGTCCGAAAAATTCATTTTCTGATGAAAAACGATGACTCCGGACCTGTCGAACGTCCCCAAAATGGTCCATATCGATGACATTTTAACATTTAATCCTTTGAATCCAAACGACTGTTGGATGTGAATTATGACTTTTTCAACTAAAATAAGTGTGTTTAAAGTCATTTATGTGCCTGAAATTGGACAAAATTGAAGCTTTTGTGTAAGCAAAACTCTGTAAAAATGGCAATTTTGGTCACTCTGAGGGGTTAAAAAGTGGTTATTCAACATGAGGCAAGATCCATTTGACATTTTGAATCATTTTTGGTACAGTCCGGAAAATTAATTTTTTTGATGAAAAACGATGACTCCGGACCTGTCGAACGTCCCCAAAATGGTCCATATCGATGAAATTTTAACATTTAATGTTTTGACTCCAAACGACTGTTGGATGTGAATTAAGTCTTTTTCAACTAAAATAAGTGTGTTTAATGTAATTTATGTGCCTGAAAATGGTCAAAATTGAAGCTTTTGTGTAAGCAAACCTCTGTAAAAATGGCAATTTTGGTCACTCTGAGCGGTTAAAAAGTGGTTGTTCAACATGAGGCACGATCCATTTGACATTTTGAATCATTTTTGGTACAGTCCGAAAAATTAATTTTTTTGATGAAAAACGATGACTCCGGACCTGTCGAACATCCCCAAAATGGTCCATATCGATGAAATTTTAACATTTAATCTTTTGACTCCAAACAACTGTTGGATGTGAATTAAGTCTTTTTCAACTAAAATAAGTGTGTTTAAAGTCATTTATGTGCCTGAAATTGGTCAAAATTGAAGCTTTTGTGTAAGCAAATCTCTGTAAAAATGGCAATTTTGGTCACTCTGAGGGGTTAAAAAGTGGTTATTCAACCTGAGGCACCATCACTTTGACATTTTGAATCATTTTTTGGTACAGTCCGAAAAATTCATTTCTGATGAAAAACGATGACTACGGACCTGTCGAATGTCCCCAAAATGGTCCATATCGATGAAATTTTAACATTTGATCTTTTGACTCCAAACAACTGTTGGATGTGAATTAAGTCTTTTTCAACTAAAATAAGTGTGTTTAAAGTCATTTATGTGCCTGAAATTGGTCAAAATTGAAGCTTTTGTGTAAGCAAATCTCTGTAAAAATGGCAATTTTGGTCACTCTGATGGGTTAAAAAGTGGTTATTCAACATGAGGCACGATCTATTTGACATTTTGAATCATTTTTGGTATAGTCCGAAAAATTCATTTTCTGATGAAAAACGATGACTCCGGACCTGTCGAACGTCCCCAAAATGGTCCATATCGATGAAATTTTAACATTTAATCTTTTGACTCCAAACGACTGTTGGATGTGAATTATGACTTTTTCAACTAAAATAAGTGTGTTTAAAGTCATTTATGTGCCTGAAATTGGTCAAAATTAAAACTTTTGAGTAAGCAAAACTCTGTAAAAATGGCAATTTTGGTCACTCTGAGGGGTTAAAAAGTGGTTATTCAACCTGAGGCACCATCAATTTGACATTTTGAATCATTTTTGGTACAGTCCGAAAAATTCATTTTCTGATGAAAAACGATGACTCCGGACCTGTCGAACGTTCCCAAAATGGTCCATATCGATGAAATTGTAACATTTAATCTTTTGACTCCAAACAACTGTTGGATGTGAATTAAGTCTTTTTCAACTAAAATAAGTGTGTTTAAAGTCATTTAGGTGCCTGAAATTGGTCAAAATTGAAGCTTTTGTGTAAGCAAAACTCTGTAAAAATGGCAATTTTGGTCACTCTGAGGGGTTAAAAAGTGGTTATTCAACCTGAGGCACCATCACTTTGACATTTTGAATCATTTTTTGGTACAGTCCAAAAAATTCATTTTCTGATGAAAAACGATGACTCCGGACCTGTCGAATGTCCCCAAAATGGTCCATATCGATGACATTTTAACATTTAATCTTTTGACTCCAAACAACTGTTGGATGTGAATTAAGTCTTTTTCAACTAAAATAAGTGTGTTTAAAGTCATTTATGTGCCTGAAATTGGTCAAAATTGAAGCTTTTGTGTAAGCAAAACTCTGTAAAAATGGCAAATTTGGTCACTCTGATGGGTTAAAAAGTGGTTATTCAACATGAGGCACGATCTATTTGACATTTTGAATCATTTTTGGTATAGTCCGAAAAATTCATTTTCTGATGAAAAACGATGACTCCGGACCTGTCGAACGTCCCCAAAATGGTCCATATCGATGAAATTTTAACATTTAATCTTTTGACTCCAAACGACTGTTGGATGTGAATTATGACTTTTTCAACTAAAATAAGTGTGTTTAAAGTCATTTATGTGCCTGAAATTGGTCAAAATTTAAACTTTTGAGTAAGCAAAACTCTGTAAAAATGGCAATTTTGGTCACTCTGAGGGGTTAAAAAGTGGTTATTCAACATGAGGCACCATCACTTTGACATTTTGAATCATTTTTGGTATAGTCTGAAAAATTCATTTTCTGATGTAAAACGATGACTCCGGACCTGTCGAACGTCCCCAAAATGGTCCATATCGATGAAATTTTAACATTTAATCTTTTGACTCCAAACAACTGTTGGATTTGAATTAAGTCTTTTTCAACTAAAATAAGTGTGTTTAAAGTCATTTATGTGCCTGAAATTGGTCAAAATTGAAGCTTTTGTGTAAGCAAAACTCTGTAAAAATGGCAATTTGGTCACTCTGAGGGGTTAAAAAGTGGTTATTCAACCTGAGGCACCATCACTTTGACATTTTGAATCATTTTTGGTACAGTCCGAAAAATTCATTTTCTGATGAAAAACGATGACCCCGGACCTGTCGAACGTCCCCAAAATGGTCCATATCGATGAAATTTTAACATTTAATCTTTTGACTCCAAACAACTGTTGGATGTGAATTAAGTCTTTTTCAACTAAAATAAGTGTGTTTAAAGTCATTTATGTGCCTGAAATTGGTCAAAATTGAAGCTTTTGTGTTAGCAAAACTCTGTAAAAATGGCAATTTTGGTCACTCTGAGGGGTTAAAAAGTGGTTATTCAACATGAGGCACGATCCATTTGACATTTTGAATCATTTTTGGTATAGTCCGAAAAATTCATTTTCTGATGAAAAACGATGACTCCGGACCTGTCGAACGTCCCCAAAATGGTCCATATCGATGAAATTTTAACATTTAATCTATTGACTCCAAACGACTGTTGGATGTGAATTATGACTTTTTCAACTAAAATAAGTGTGTTTAAAGTCATTTATGTGCCTGAAATTGGTCAAAATTGAAGCTTTTGTGTAAGCAAAACTCTGTAAAAATGGCAATTTTGGTCACTCTGAGGGGTTAAAAAGTGGTTATTCAACATGAGGCACGATCCATTTGACATTTTGAATCATTTTTGGTATAGTCCGAAAAATTCATTTTCTGATGAAAAACGATGACTCCGGACCTGTCGAACGTCCCCAAAATGGTCCATATCGATGAAATTTTAACATTTAATCTTTTGACTCCAAACGACTGTTGGATGTGAATTATGACTTTTTCAACTAAAATAAGTGTGTTTAAAGTCATTTATGTGCCTGAAATTGGTCAAAATTGAAGCTTTTGTGTAAGCAAAACTCTGTAAAAATGGCAATTTTGGTCACTCTGAGGGGTTAAAAAGTGGTTATTCAACATGAGGCACGATCCATTTGACATTTTGAATCATTTTTGGTACAGTCCGAAAAATTAATTTTTTGATGAAAAACGATGACTCCGGACCTGTCGAACATCCCCAAAATGGTCCATATCGATGAAATTTTAACATTTAATCTTTTGACTCCAAACGACTGTTGGATGTGAATTAAGTCTTTTTCAACTAAAATAAGTGTGTTTAAAGTAATTTATGTGCCTGAAATTGGTCAAAATTGAAGCTTTTGTGTAAGCAAAACTCTGTAAAAAAGGCAATTTTGGTCACTCTGAGGGGTTAAAAAGTGGTTATTCAACCTGAGGCACCATCACTTTGACATTTTGAATCATTTTTTGGTACAGTCCGAAAAATTCATTTTCTGATGAAAAACGATGACTCCGGACCTGTCGAATGTCCCCAAAATGGTCCATATCGATGAAATTTTAACATTTAATCTTTTGACTCCAAACAACTGTTGGATGTGAATTAAGTCTTTTTCAACTAAAATAAGTGTGTTTAAAGTCATTTATGTGCCTGAAATTGGTCAAAATTGAAGCTTTTGTGTAAGCAAAACTCTGTAAAAATGGCAATTTTGGTCACTCTGAGGGGTTAAAAAGTGGTTATTCAACATGAGGCACCATCCCTTTGACATTTTGAATCATTTTTGGTACAGTCCGAAAAATTCATTTTCTGATGAAAAACGATGACTCCGGACCTGTCGAACGTCCCCAAAATGGTCCATATCGATGACATTTTAACATTTAATCCTTTGACTCCAAACGACTGTTGGATGTGAATTATGACTTTTTCAACTAAAATAAGTGCGTTTAAAGTCATTTATGTGCCTGAAATTGGTCAAAATTTAAGCTTTTGTGCAAGCAAAACTCTGTAAAAATGGCAATTTTGGTCACTCTGAGGGGTTAAAAAGTGGTTATTCAACATGAGGCAAGATCCATTTGACATTTTGAATCATTTTTGGTACAGTCCGAAAAATTAATTTTTTGATGAAAAACGATGACTCCGGACCTGTCGAACATCCCCAAAATGGTCCATATCGATGAAATTTTAACATTTAATCTTTTGACTCCAAACGACTGTTGGATGTGAATTATGACTTTTTCAAATAAAATAAGTGTGTTTAAAGTCATTTATGTGCCTGAAATTGGTCAAAATTGAAGCTTTTGAGTAAGCAAAACTCTGTAAAAATGGCAATTTTGGTCACTCTGAGGGGTTAAAAAGTGGTTATTCAACATGAGGCACGATCAATTTGACATTTTGAATCATTTTTGGTATAGTCCGAAAAATTAATTTTCTGATGAAAAACGATGACTCCGGACCTGTCGAACGTCCCCAAAATGGTCCATATCGATGAAATTTTAACATTTAATCTTTTGACTCCAAACGACTGTTGGATGTGAATTAAGTCTTTTTCAACTAAAATAAGTGTGTTTAAAGTAATTTATGTGCCTGAAATTGGTCAAAATTGAAGCTTTTGTGTAAGCAAAACTCTGTAAAAATGGCAATTTTGGTCACTCTGAGGGGTTAAAAAGTGGTTATTCAACATGAGGCACGATCCATTTGACATTTTGAATCATTTTTGGTATAGTCCGAAAAATTCATTTTCTGATGAAAAACGATGACTCCGGACCTGTCGAACGTCCCCAAAATGGTCCATATCGTTGAAATTTTAACATTTAATCTTTTGACTCCAAATGACTGTTGGATGTGAATTATGACTTTTTCAACTAAAATAAGTGTGTTTAAAGTCATTTATGTGCCTGAAAATGGTCAAAATTGAAGCTTTTGTGTAAGCAAAACTCTGTAAAAATGGCAATTTTGGTCACTCTGAGGGGTTAAATAGTGGTTATTCAACATGAGGCACGATCCATTTGACATTTTGAATCATTTTTGGTACAGTCCGAAAAATTAATTTTTTGATGAAAAACGATGACTCCGGACCTGTCGAACATCCCCAAAATGGTCCATATCGATGACATTTTAACATTTAATCTTTTGACTCCAAACGACTGTTGGATGTGAATTAAGTCTTTTTCAACTAAAATAAGTGTGTTTAAAGTAATTTATGTGCCTGAAATTGGTCAAAATTGAAGCTTTTGTGTAAGCAAAACTCTGTAAAAATGGCAATTTTGGTCACTCTGAGGGGTTAAAAAGTGGTTATTCAACATGAGGCACGATCCATTTGACATTTTGAATCATTTTTGGTATAGTCCGAAAAATTCATTTTCTGATGAAAAACGATGACTCCGGACCTGTCGAACGTCCCCAAAATGGTCCATATCGATGACATTTTAACATTTAATCCTTTGAATTCAAACAACTGTTGGATGTGAATTATGACTTTTTCAACTAAAATAAGTGCGTTTAAAGTCATTTATGTGCCTGAAATTGGACAAAATTGAAGCTTTTGTGTAAGCAAAACTCTGTAAAAATGGCAATTTTGGTCACTCTGAGGGGTTAAAAAGTGGTTATTCAACATGAGGCAAGATCCATTTGACATTTTGAATCATTTTTGGTACAGTCCGGAAAATTAATTTTTTGATGAAAAACGATGACTCCGGACCTGTCGAACATCCCCAAAATGGTCCATATCGATGAAATTTTAACATTTAATCTTTTGACTCCAAACGACTGTTGGATGTAAATTATGACTTTTTCAAATAAAATAAGTGTGTTTAAAGTCATTTATGTGCCTGAAATTGGTCAAAATTTAAACTTTTGAGTAAGCAAAACTCTGTAAAAATGGCAATTTTGGTCACTCTGAGGGGTTAAAAAGTGGTTATTCAACATGAGGCACCATCACTTTGACATTTTGAATCATTTTTGGTATAGTCTGAAAAATTCATTTTCTGATGTAAAACGATGACTCCGGACCTGTCGAACGTCCCCAAAATGGTCCATATCGATGAAATTTTAACATTTAATCTTTTGACTCCAAACAACTGTTGGATTTGAATTAAGTCTTTTTCAACTAAAATAAGTGTGTTTAAAGTCATTTATGTGCCTGAAATTGGTCAAAATTGAAGCTTTTGTGTAAGCAAAACTCTGTAAAAATGGCAATTTGGTCACTCTGAGGGGTTAAAAAGTGGTTATTCAACCTGAGGCACCATCACTTTGACATTTTGAATCATTTTTGGTACAGTCCGAAAAATTCATTTTCTGATGAAAAACGATGACCCCGGACCTGTCGAACGTCCCCAAAATGGTCCATATCGATGAAATTTTAACATTTAATCTTTTGACTCCAAACAACTGTTGGATGTGAATTAAGTCTTTTTCAACTAAAATAAGTGTGTTTAAAGTCATTTATGTGCCTGAAATTGGTCAAAATTGAAGCTTTTGTGTTAGCAAAACTCTGTAAAAATGGCAATTTTGGTCACTCTGAGGGGTTAAAAAGTGGTTATTCAACATGAGGCACGATCCATTTGACATTTTGAATCATTTTTGGTATAGTCCGAAAAATTCATTTTCTGATGAAAAACGATGACTCCGGACCTGTCGAACGTCCCCAAAATGGTCCATATCGATGAAATTTTAACATTTAATCTTTTGACTCCAAACGACTGTTGGATGTGAATTATGACTTTTTCAACTAAAATAAGTGTGTTTAAAGTCATTTATGTGCCTGAAATTGGTCAAAATTGAAGCTTTTGTGTAAGCAAAACTCTGTAAAAATGGCAATTTTGGTCACTCTGAGGGGTTAAAAAGTGGTTATTCAACATGAGGCACGATCCATTTGACATTTTGAATCATTTTTGGTATAGTCCGAAAAATTCATTTTCTGATGAAAAACGATGACTCCGGACCTGTCGAACGTCCCCAAAATGGTCCATATCGATGAAATTTTAACATTTAATCTTTTGACTCCAAACGACTGTTGGATGTGAATTATGACTTTTTCAACTAAAATAAGTGTGTTTAAAGTCATTTATGTGCCTGAAATTGGTCAAAATTGAAGCTTTTGTGTAAGCAAAACTCTGTAAAAAGCAATTTTGGTCACTCTGAGGGGTTAAAAAGTGGTTATTCAACATGAGGCACGATCCATTTGACATTTTGAATCATTTTTGGTACAGTCCGAAAAATTAATTTTTTGATGAAAAACGATGACTCCGGACCTGTCGAACATCCCCAAAATGGTCCATATCGATGAAATTTTAACATTTAATCTTTTGACTCCAAACGACTGTTGGATGTGAATTAAGTCTTTTTCAACTAAAATAAGTGTGTTTAAAGTAATTTATGTGCCTGAAATTGGTCAAAATTGAAGCTTTTGTGTAAGCAAAACTCTGTAAAAAAGGCAATTTTGGTCACTCTGAGGGGTTAAAAAGTGGTTATTCAACCTGAGGCACCATCACTTTGACATTTTGAATCATTTTTTGGTACAGTTCGAAAAATTCATTTTCTGATGAAAAACGATGACTCCGGACCTGTCGAATGTCCCCAAAATGGTCCATATCGATGAAATTTTAACATTTAATCTTTTGACTCCAAACAACTGTTGGATGTGAATTAAGTCTTTTTCAACTAAAATAAGTGTGTTTAAAGTCATTTATGTGCCTGAAATTGGTCAAAATTGAAGCTTTTGTGTAAGCAAAACTCTGTAAAAATGGCAATTTTGGTCACTCTGATGGGTTAAAAAGTGGTTATTCAACATGAGGCACAATCTATTTGACATTTTGAATCATTTTTGGTATAGTCCAAAAAATTCATTTTCTGATGAAAAACGATGACTCCGGACCTGTCGAACGTCCCCAAAATGGTCCATATTGATGAAATTTTAACATTTAATCTTTTGACTCCAAACGACTGTTGGATGTGAATTATGACTCTTTCACATAAAATAAGTGTGTTTAAAGTCATTTATGTGCCTGAAATTGGTCAAAATTGAAACTTTTGAGTAAGCAAAACTCTGTAAAAATGGCAATTTTGGTCACTCTGAGGGGTTAAAAAGTGGTTATTCAACATGAGGCACCATCCCTTTGACATTTTGAATCATTTTTGGTACAGTCCGAAAAATTCATTTTCTGATGAAAAACGATGACTCCGGACCTGTCGAACGTCCCCAAAATGGTCCATATCGATGACATTTTAACATTTAATCCTTTGACTCCAAACGACTGTTGGATGTGAATTATGACTTTTTCAACTAAAATAAGTGCGTTTAAAGTCATTTATGTGCCTGAAATTGGTCAAAATTTAAGCTTTTGTGCAAGCAAAACTCTGTAAAAATGGCAATTTTGGTCACTCTGAGGGGTTAAAAAGTGGTTATTCAACATGAGGCAAGATCCATTTGACATTTTGAATCATTTTTGGTACAGTCCGAAAAATTAATTTTTTGATGAAAAACGATGACTCCGGACCTGTCGAACATCCCCAAAATGGTCCATATCGATGACATTTTAACATTTAATCTTTTGACTCCAAACGACTGTTGGATGTGAATTATGACTTTTTCAAATAAAATAAGTGTGTTTAAAGTCATTTATGTGCCTGAAATTGGTCAAAATTGAAGCTTTTGAGTAAGCAAAACTCTGTAAAAATGGCAATTTTGGTCACTCTGAGGGGTTAAAAAGTGGTTATTCAACATGAGGCACAATCAATTTGACATTTTGAATCATTTTTGGTATAGTCCGAAAAATTAATTTTCTGATGAAAAACGATGACTCCGGACCTGTCGAACGTCCCCAAAATGGTCCATATCGATGAAATTTTAACATTTAATCTTTTGACTCCAAACGACTGTTGGATGTGAATTAAGTCTTTTTCAACTAAAATAAGTGTGTTTAAAGTAATTTATGTGCCTGAAATTGGTCAAAATTGAAGCTTTTGTGTAAGCAAAACTCTGTAAAAATGGCAATTTTGGTCACTCTGAGGGGTTAAAAAGTGGTTATTCAACATGAGGCACGATCCATTTGACATTTTGAATCATTTTTGGTATAGTCCGAAAAATTCATTTTCTGATGAAAAACGATTACTCCGGACCTGTCGAACGTCCCCAAAATGGTCCATATCGTTGAAATTTTAACATTTAATCTTTTGACTCCAAATGACTGTTGGATGTGAATTATGACTTTTTCAACTAAAATAAGTGTGTTTAAAGTCATTTATGTGCCTGAAAATGGTCAAAATTGAAGCTTTTGTGTAAGCAAAACTCTGTAAAAATGGCAATTTTGGTCACTCTGAGGGGTTAAATAGTGGTTATTCAACATGAGGCACGATCCATTTGACATTTTGAATCATTTTTGGTACAGTCCGAAAAATTAATTTTTTGATGAAAAACGATGACTCCGGACCTGTCGAACATCCCCAAAATGGTCCATATCGATGACATTTTAACATTTAATCTTTTGACTCCAAACGACTGTTGGATGTGAATTAAGTCTTTTTCAACTAAAATAAGTGTGTTTAAAGTAATTTATGTGCCTGAAATTGGTCAAAATTGAAGCTTTTGTGTAAGCAAAACTCTGTAAAAATGGCAATTTTGGTCACTCTGAGGGGTTAAAAAGTGGTTATTCAACATGAGGCACGATCCATTTGACATTTTGAATCATTTTTGGTATAGTCCGAAAAATTCATTTTCTGATGAAAAACGATGACTCCGGACCTGTCGAACGTCCCCAAAATGGTTCATATCGATGACATTTTAACATTTAATCCTTTGAATTCAAACAACTGTTGGATGTGAATTATGACTTTTTCAACTAAAATAAGTGCGTTTAAAGTCATTTATGTGCCTGAAATTGGACAAAATTGAAGCTTTTGTGTAAGCAAAACTCTGTAAAAATGGCAATTTTGGTCACTCTGAGGGGTTAAAAAGTGGTTATTCAACATGAGGCACCATCCCTTTGACATTTTGAATCATTTTTGGTACAGTCCGAAAAATTCATTTTCTGATGAAAAACGATGACTCCGGACCTGTCGAACGTCCCCAAAATGGTCCATATCGATGACATTTTAACATTTAATCCTTTGACTCCAAACGACTGTTGGATGTGAATTATGACTTTTTCAACTAAAATAAGTGCGTTTAAAGTCATTTATGTGCCTGAAATTGGTCAAAATTTAAGCTTTTGTGCAAGCAAAACTCTGTAAAAATGGCAATTTTGGTCACTCTGAGGGGTTAAAAAGTGGTTATTCAACCTGAGGCACCATCACTTTGACATTTTGAATCATTTTTTGGTACAGTCCGAAAAATTCATTTTCTGATGAAAAACGATGACTCCGGACCTGTCGAATGTCCCCAAAATGGTCCATATCGATGAAATTTTAACATTTAATCTTTTGACTCCAAACAACTGTTGGATGTGAATTAAGTCTTTTTCAACTAAAATAAGTGTGTTTAAAGTCATTTATGTGCCTGAAATTGGTCAAAATTGAAGCTTTTGTGTAAGCAAAACTCTGTAAAAATGGCAATTTTGGTCACTCTGAGGGGTTAAAAAGTGGTTATTCAACATGAGGCACCATCCCTTTGACATTTTGAATCATTTTTGGTACAGTCCGAAAAATTCATTTTCTGATGAAAAACGATGACTCCGGACCTGTCGAACGTCCCCAAAATGGTCCATATCGATGACATTTTAACATTTAATCCTTTGACTCCAAACGACTGTTGGATGTGAATTATGACTTTTTCAACTAAAATAAGTGCGTTTAAAGTCATTTATGTGCCTGAAATTGGTCAAAATTTAAGCTTTTGTGCAAGCAAAACTCTGTAAAAATGGCAATTTTGGTCACTCTGAGGGGTTAAAAAGTGGTTATTCAACATGAGGCAAGATCCATTTGACATTTTGAATCATTTTTGGTACAGTCCGAAAAATTAATTTTTTGATGAAAAACGATGACTCCGGACCTGTCGAACATCCCCAAAATGGTCCATATCGATGAAATTTTAACATTTAATCTTTTGACTCCAAACGACTGTTGGATGTGAATTATGACTTTTTCAAATAAAATAAGTGTGTTTAAAGTCATTTATGTGCCTGAAATTGGTCAAAATTGAAGCTTTTGAGTAAGCAAAACTCTGTAAAAATGGCAATTTTGGTCACTCTGAGGGGTTAAAAAGTGGTTATTCAACATGAGGCACGATCAATTTGACATTTTGAATCATTTTTGGTATAGTCCGAAAAATTAATTTTCTGATGAAAAACGATGACTCCGGACCTGTCGAACGTCCCCAAAATGGTCCATATCGATGAAATTGTAACATTTAATCTTTTGACTCCAAACGACTGTTGGATGTGAATTAAGTCTTTTTCAACTAAAATAAGTGTGTTTAAAGTAATTTATGTGCCTGAAATTGGTCAAAATTGAAGCTTTTGTGTAAGCAAAACTCTGTAAAAATGGCAATTTTGGTCACTCTGAGGGGTTAAAAAGTGGTTATTCAACATGAGGCACGATCCATTTGACATTTTGAATCATTTTTGGTATAGTCCGAAAAATTCATTTTCTGATGAAAAACGATGACTCCGGACCTGTCGAACGTCCCCAAAATGGTCCATATCGTTGAAATTTTAACATTTAATCTTTTGACTCCAAATGACTGTTGGATGTGAATTATGACTTTTTCAACTAAAATAAGTGTGTTTAAAGTCATTTATGTGCCTGAAAATGGTCAAAATTGAAGCTTTTGTGTAAGCAAAACTCTGTAAAAATGGCAATTTTGGTCACTCTGAGGGGTTAAATAGTGGTTATTCAACATGAGGCACGATCCATTTGACATTTTGAATCATTTTTGGTACAGTCCGAAAAATTAATTTTTTGATGAAAAACGATGACTCCGGACCTGTCGAACATCCCCAAAATGGTCCATATCGATGACATTTTAACATTTAATCTTTTGACTCCAAACGACTGTTGGATGTGAATTATGACTTTTTCAACTAAAATAAGTGCGTTTAAAGTCATTTATGTGCCTGAAATTGGTCAAAATTTAAGCTTTTGTGCAAGCAAAACTCTGTAAAAATGGCAATTTTGGTCACTCTGAGGGGTTAAAAAGTGGTTATTCAACATGAGGCAAGATCCATTTGACATTTTGAATCATTTTTGGTACAGTCCGAAAAATTAATTTTTTGATGAAAAACGATGACTCCGGACCTGTCGAACATCCCCAAAATGGTCCATATCGATGAAATTTTAACATTTAATCTTTTGACTCCAAACGACTGTTGGATGTGAATTATGACTTTTTCAAATAAAATAAGTGTGTTTAAAGTCATTTATGTGCCTGAAATTGGTCAAAATTGAAGCTTTTGAGTAAGCAAAACTCTGTAAAAATGGCAATTTTGGTCACTCTGAGGGGTTAAAAAGTGGTTATTCAACATGAGGCACGATCAATTTGACATTTTGAATCATTTTTGGTATAGTCCGAAAAATTAATTTTCTGATGAAAAACGATGACTCCGGACCTGTCGAACGTCCCCAAAATGGTCCATATCGATGAAATTTTAACATTTAATCTTTTGACTCCAAACGACTGTTGGATGTGAATTAAGTCTTTTTCAACTAAAATAAGTGTGTTTAAAGTAATTTATGTGCCTGAAATTGGTCAAAATTGAAGCTTTTGTGTAAGCAAAACTCTGTAAAAATGGCAATTTTGGTCACTCTGAGGGGTTAAAAAGTGGTTATTCAACATGAGGCACGATCCATTTGACATTTTGAATCATTTTTGGTATAGTCCGAAAAATTCATTTTCTGATGAAAAACGATGACTCCGGACCTGTCGAACGTCCCCAAAATGGTCCATATCGTTGAAATTTTAACATTTAATCTTTTGACTCCAAATGACTGTTGGATGTGAATTATGACTTTTTCAACTAAAATAAGTGTGTTTAAAGTCATTTATGTGCCTGAAAATGGTCAAAATTGAAGCTTTTGTGTAAGCAAAACTCTGTAAAAATGGCAATTTTGGTCACTCTGAGGGGTTAAATAGTGGTTATTCAACATGAGGCACGATCCATTTGACATTTTGAATCATTTTTGGTACAGTCCGAAAAATTAATTTTTTGATGAAAAACGATGACTCCGGACCTGTCGAACATCCCCAAAATGGTCCATATCGATGACATTTTAACATTTAATCTTTTGACTCCAAACGACTGTTGGATGTGAATTAAGTCTTTTTCAACTAAAATAAGTGTGTTTAAAGTAATTTATGTGCCTGAAATTGGTCAAAATTGAAGCTTTTGTGTAAGCAAAACTCTGTAAAAATGGCAATTTTGGTCACTCTGAGGGGTTAAAAAGTGGTTATTCAACATGAGGCACGATCCATTTGACATTTTGAATCATTTTTGGTATAGTCCGAAAAATTCATTTTCTGATGAAAAACGATGACTCCGGACCTGTCGAACGTCCCCAAAATGGTCCATATCGATGACATTTTAACATTTAATCCTTTGAATTCAAACAACTGTTGGATGTGAATTATGACTTTTTCAACTAAAATAAGTGCGTTTAAAGTCATTTATGTGCCTGAAATTGGACAAAATTGAAGCTTTTGTGTAAGCAAAACTCTGTAAAAATGGCAATTTTGGTCACTCTGAGGGGTTAAAAAGTGGTTATTCAACATGAGGCAAGATCCATTTGACATTTTGAATCATTTTTGGTACAGTCCGGAAAATTAATTTTTTGATGAAAAACGATGACTCCGGACCTGTCGAACATCCCCAAAATGGTCCATATCGATGAAATTTTAACATTTAATCTTTTGACTCCAAACGACTGTTGGATGTAAATTATGACTTTTTCAAATAAAATAAGTGTGTTTAAAGTCATTTATGTGCCTGAAATTGGTCAAAATTTAAACTTTTGAGTAAGCAAAACTCTGTAAAAATGGCAATTTTGGTCACTCTGAGGGGTTAAAAAGGGGTTATTCAACATGAGGCACCATCACTTTGACATTTTGAATCATTTTTGGTATAGTCTGAAAAATTCATTTTCTGATGTAAAACGATGACTCCGGACCTGTCGAACGTCCCCAAAATGGTCCATATCGATGAAATTTTAACATTTAATCTTTTGACTCCAAACAACTGTTGGATTTGAATTAAGTCTTTTTCAACTAAAATAAGTGTGTTTAAAGTCATTTATGTGCCTGAAATTGGTCAAAATTGAAGCTTTTGTGTAAGCAAAACTCTGTAAAAATGGCAATTTGGTCACTCTGAGGGGTTAAAAAGTGGTTATTCAACCTGAGGCACCATCACTTTGACATTTTGAATCATTTTTGGTACAGTCCGAAAAATTCATTTTCTGATGAAAAACGATGACCCCGGACCTGTCGAACGTCCCCAAAATGGTCCATATCGATGAAATTTTAACATTTAATCTTTTGACTCCAAACAACTGTTGGATGTGAATTAAGTCTTTTTCAACTAAAATAAGTGTGTTTAAAGTCATTTATGTGCCTGAAATTGGTCAAAATTGAAGCTTTTGTGTTAGCAAAACTCTGTAAAAATGGCAATTTTGGTCACTCTGAGGGGTTAAAAAGTGGTTATTCAACATGAGGCACGATCCATTTGACATTTTGAATCATTTTTTGTATAGTCCGAAAAATTCATTTTCTGATGAAAAACGATGACTCCGGACCTGTCGAACGTCCCCAAAATGGTCCATATCGATGAAATTTTAACATTTAATCTTTTGACTCCAAACGACTGTTGGATGTGAATTATGACTTTTTCAACTAAAATAAGTGTGTTTAAAGTCATTTATGTGCCTGAAATTGGTCAAAATTGAAGCTTTTGTGTAAGCAAAACTCTGTAAAAATGGCAATTTTGGTCACTCTGAGGGGTTAAAAAGTGGTTATTCAACATGAGGCACGATCCATTTGACATTTTGAATCATTTTTGGTATAGTCCGAAAAATTCATTTTCTGATGAAAAACGATGACTCCGGACCTGTCGAACGTCCCCAAAATGGTCCATATCGATGAAATTTTAACATTTAATCTTTTGACTCCAAACGACTGTTGGATGTGAATTATGACTTTTTCAACTAAAATAAGTGTGTTTAAAGTCATTTATGTGCCTGAAATTGGTCAAAATTGAAGCTTTTGTGTAAGCAAAACTCTGTAAAAAGCAATTTTGGTCACTCTGAGGGGTTAAAAAGTGGTTATTCAACATGAGGCACGATCCATTTGACATTTTGAATCATTTTTGGTACAGTCCGAAAAATTAATTTTTTGATGAAAAACGATGACTCCGGACCTGTCGAACATCCCCAAAATGGTCCATATCGATGAAATTTTAACATTTAATCTTTTGACTCCAAACGACTGTTGGATGTGAATTAAGTCTTTTTCAACTAAAATAAGTGTGTTTAAAGTAATTTATGTGCCTGAAATTGGTCAAAATTGAAGCTTTTGTGTAAGCAAAACTCTGTAAAAAAGGCAATTTTGGTCACTCTGAGGGGTTAAAAAGTGGTTATTCAACCTGAGGCACCATCACTTTGACATTTTGAATCATTTTTTGGTACAGTCCAAAAAATTCATTTTCTGATGAAAAACGATGACTCCGGACCTGTCGAATGTCCCCAAAATGGTCCATATCGATGAAATTTTAACATTTAATCTTTTGACTCCAAACAACTGTTGGATGTGAATTAAGTCTTTTTCAACTAAAATAAGTGTGTTTAAAGTCATTTATGTGCCTGAAATTGGTCAAAATTGAAGCTTTTGTGTAAGCAAAACTCTGTAAAAATGGCAATTTTGGTCACTCTGATGGGTTAAAAAGTGGTTATTCAACATGAGGCACAATCTATTTGACATTTTGAATCATTTTTGGTATAGTCCAAAAAATTCATTTTCTGATGAAAAACGATGACTCCGGACCTGTCGAACGTCCCCAAAATGGTCCATATTGATGAAATTTTAACATTTAATCTTTTGACTCCAAACGACTGTTGGATGTGAATTATGACTCTTTCACATAAAATAAGTGTGTTTAAAGTCATTTATGTGCCTGAAATTGGTCAAAATTGAAACTTTTGAGTAAGCAAAACTCTGTAAAAATGGCAATTTTGGTCACTCTGAGGGGTTAAAAAGTGGTTATTCAACATGAGGCACCATCCCTTTGACATTTTGAATCATTTTTGGTACAGTCCGAAAAATTCATTTTCTGATGAAAAACGATGACTCCGGACCTGTCGAACGTCCCCAAAATGGTCCATATCGATGACATTTTAACATTTAATCCTTTGACTCCAAACGACTGTTGGATGTGAATTATGACTTTTTCAACTAAAATAAGTGCGTTTAAAGTCATTTATGTGCCTGAAATTGGTCAAAATTTAAGCTTTTGTGCAAGCAAAACTCTGTAAAAATGGCAATTTTGGTCACTCTGAGGGGTTAAAAAGTGGTTATTCAACATGAGGCAAGATCCATTTGACATTTTGAATCATTTTTGGTACAGTCCGAAAAATTAATTTTTTGATGAAAAACGATGACTCCGGACCTGTCGAACATCCCCAAAATGGTCCATATCGATGAAATTTTAACATTTAATCTTTTGACTCCAAACGACTGTTGGATGTGAATTATGACTTTTTCAAATAAAATAAGTGTGTTTAAAGTCATTTATGTGCCTGAAATTGGTCAAAATTGAAGCTTTTGAGTAAGCAAAACTCTGTAAAAATGGCAATTTTGGTCACTCTGAGGGGTTAAAAAGTGGTTATTCAACATGAGGCACGATCAATTTGACATTTTGAATCATTTTTGGTATAGTCCGAAAAATTAATTTTCTGATGAAAAACGATGACTCCGGACCTGTCGAACGTCCCCAAAATGGTCCATATCGATGAAATTTTAACATTTAATCTTTTGACTCCAAACGACTGTTGGATGTGAATTAAGTCTTTTTCAACTAAAATAAGTGTGTTTAAAGTAATTTATGTGCCTGAAATTGGTCAAAATTGAAGCTTTTGTGTAAGCAAAACTCTGTAAAAATGGCAATTTTGGTCACTCTGAGGGGTTAAAAAGTGGTTATTCAACATGAGGCACGATCCATTTGACATTTTGAATCATTTTTGGTATAGTCCGAAAAATTCATTTTCTGATGAAAAACGATGACTCCGGACCTGTCGAACGTCCCCAAAATGGTCCATATCGTTGAAATTTTAACATTTAATCTTTTGACTCCAAATGACTGTTGGATGTGAATTATGACTTTTTCAACTAAAATAAGTGTGTTTAAAGTCATTTATGTGCCTGAAAATGGTCAAAATTGAAGCTTTTGTGTAAGCAAAACTCTGTAAAAATGGCAATTTTGGTCACTCTGAGGGGTTAAATAGTGGTTATTCAACATGAGGCACGATCCATTTGACATTTTGAATCATTTTTGGTACAGTCCGAAAAATTAATTTTTTGATGAAAAACGATGACTCCGGACCTGTCGAACATCCCCAAAATGGTCCATATCGATGACATTTTAACATTTAATCTTTTGACTCCAAACGACTGTTGGATGTGAATTAAGTCTTTTTCAACTAAAATAAGTGTGTTTAAAGTAATTTATGTGCCTGAAATTGGTCAAAATTGAAGCTTTTGTGTAAGCAAAACTCTGTAAAAATGGCAATTTTGGTCACTCTGAGGGGTTAAAAAGTGGTTATTCAACATGAGGCACGATCCATTTGACATTTTGAATCATTTTTGGTATAGTCCGAAAAATTCATTTTCTGATGAAAAACGATGACTCCGGACCTGTCGAACGTCCCCAAAATGGTTCATATCGATGACATTTTAACATTTAATCCTTTGAATTCAAACAACTGTTGGATGTGAATTATGACTTTTTCAACTAAAATAAGTGCGTTTAAAGTCATTTATGTGCCTGAAATTGGACAAAATTGAAGCTTTTGTGTAAGCAAAACTCTGTAAAAATGGCAATTTTGGTCACTCTGAGGGGTTAAAAAGTGGTTATTCAACATGAGGCAAGATCCATTTGACATTTTGAATCATTTTTGGTACAGTCCGGAAAATTAATTTTTTGATGAAAAACGATGACTCCGGACCTGTCGAACATCCCCAAAATGGTCCATATCGATGAAATTTTAACATTTAATCTTTTGACTCCAAACGACTGTTGGATGTAAATTATGACTTTTTCAAATAAAATAAGTGTGTTTAAAGTCATTTATGTGCCTGAAATTGGTCAAAATTGAAGCTTTTGAGTAAGCAAAACTCTGTAAAAATGGCAATTTTGGTCACTCTGAGGGGTTAAAAAGTGGTTATTCAACATGAGGCACGATCAATTTGACATTTTGAATCATTTTTGGTATAGTCCGAAAAATTCATTTTCTGATGAAAAACGATGACTCCGGACCTGTCGAACGTCCCCAAAATGGTCCATATCGATGAAATTTTAACATTTAATGTTTTGACTCCAAACGACTGTTGGATGTGAATTAAGTCTTTTTCAACTAAAATAAGTGTGTTTAATGTAATTTATGTGCCTGAAAATGGACAAAATTGAAGCTTTTATGTAAGCAAAACTCTGTAAAAATGGCAATTTTGGTCACTCTGAGCGGTTAAAAAGTGGTTGTTCAACATGAGGCACGATCCATTTGACATTTTGAATCATTTTTGGTACAGTCCGAAAAATTAATTTTTTTGATGAAAAACGATGACTCCGGACCTGTCGAACATCCCCAAAATGGTCCATATCGATGAAATTTTAACATTTAATCTTTTGACTCCAAACGACTGTTGGATGTGAATTAAGTCTTTTTCAACTAAAATAAGTGTGTTTAAAGTAATTTATGTGCCTGAAATTGGTCAAAATTGAAGCTTTTGTGTAAGCAAAACTCTGTAAAAAAGGCAATTTTGGTCACTCTGAGGGGTTAAAAAGTGGTTATTCAACCTGAGGCACCATCACTTTGACATTTTGAATCATTTTTTGGTACAGTCCGAAAAATTCATTTCTGATGAAAAACGATGACTACGGACCTGTCGAATGTCCCCAAAATGGTCCATATCGATGAAATTTTAACATTTAATCTTTTGACTCCAAACAACTGTTGGATGTGAATTAAGTCTTTTTCAACTAAAATAAGTGTGTTTAAAGTCATTTATGTGCCTGAAATTGGTCAAAATTGAAGCTTTTGTGTAAGCAAATCTCTGTAAAAATGGCAATTTTGGTCACTCTGATGGGTTAAAAAGTGGTTATTCAACATGAGGCACGATCTATTTGACATTTTGAATCATTTTTGGTATAGTCCGAAAAATTCATTTTCTGATGAAAAACGATGACTCCGGACCTGTCGAACGTCCCCAAAATGGTCCATATCGATGAAATTTTAACATTTAATCTTTTGACTCCAAACGACTGTTGGATGTGAATTATGACTTTTTCAACTAAAATAAGTGTGTTTAAAGTCATTTATGTGCCTGAAATTGGTCAAAATTAAAACTTTTGAGTAAGCAAAACTCTGTAAAAATGGCAATTTTGGTCACTCTGAGGCGTTAAAAAGTGTTTATTCAACATAAGGCACCATCACTTTGACATTTTGAATCATTTTTGGTACAGTCTGAAAAATTCATTTTCTGATGAAAAACGATGACTCCGGACCTGTCGAACGTCCCCAAAATGGTCCATATCGATGAAATTTTAACATTTAATCTTTTGACTCCAAACAACTGTTGGATTTGAATTAAGTCTTTTTCAACTAAAATAACTGTGTTTAAAGTCATTTATGTGCCTGAAATTGGTCAAAATTGAAGCTTTTGTGTAAGCAAAACTCTGTAAAAATGGCAATTTTGGTCACTCTGAGGGGTTAAAAAGTGGTTATTCAACCTGAGGCACCATCACTTTGACATTTTGAATCATTTTTGGTACAGTCCGAAAAATTCATTTTCTGATGAAAAACGATGACTCCGGACCTGTCGAACGTCCCCAAAATGGTCCATATCGATGAAATTTTAACATTTAATCTTTTGACTCCAAACGACTGTTGGATGTGAATTAAGTCTTTTTCAACTAAAATAAGTGTGTTTAAAGTAATTTATGTGCCTGAAATTGGTCAAAATTGAAGCTTTTGTGTAAGCAAAACTCTGTAAAAAAGGCAATTTTGGTCACTCTGAGGGGTTAAAAAGTGGTTATTCAACCTGAGGCACCATCACTTTGACATTTTGAATCATTTTTTGGTACAGTCCGAAAAATTCATTTCTGATGAAAAACGATGACTACGGACCTGTCGAATGTCCCCAAAATGGTCCATATCGATGAAATTTTAACATTTAATCTTTTGACTCCAAACAACTGTTGGATGTGAATTAAGTCTTTTTCAACTAAAATAAGTGTGTTTAAAGTCATTTATGTGCCTGAAATTGGTCAAAATTGAAGCTTTTGTGTAAGCAAATCTCTGTAAAAATGGCAATTTTCGTCACTCTGATGGGTTAAAAAGTGGTTATTCAACATGAGGCACGATCTATTTGACATTTTGAATCATTTTTGGTATAGTCCGAAAAATTCATTTTCTGATGAAAAACGATGACTCCGGACCTGTCGAACGTCCCTAAAATGGTCCATATCGATGAAATTTTAACATTTAATCTTTTGACTCCAAACGACTGTTGGATGTGAATTATGACTTTTTCAACTAAAATAAGTGTGTTTAAAGTCATTTATGTGCCTGAAATTGGTCAAAATTAAAACTTTTGAGTAAGCAAAACTCTGTAAAAATGGCAATTTTGGTCACTCTGAGGCGTTAAAAAGTGTTTATTCAACATGAGGCTCCATCACTTTGACATTTTGAATCATTTTTGGTACAGTCTGAAAAATTCATTTTCTGATGAAAAACGATGACTCCGGACCTGTCGAACGTCCCCAAAATGGTCCATATCGATGAAATTTTAACATTTAATCTTTTGACTCCAAACAACTGTTTTATTTGAATTAAGTCTTTTTCAACTAAAATAACTGTGTTTAAAGTCATTTATGTGCCTGAAATTGGTCAAAATTGAAGCTTTTGTGTAAGCAAAACTCTGTAAAAATGGCAATTTTGGTCACTCTGAGGGGTTAAAAAGTGGTTATTCAACATGAGGCACGATCCATTTGACATTTTGAATCATTTTTGGTATAGTCCGAAAAATTCATTTTCTGATGAAAAACGATGACTCCGGACCTGTCGAACGTCCCCCAAATGGTCCATATCGATGACATTTTAACATTTAATCTTTTGACTCCAAACAAATGTTGGATGTGAATTAAGTCTTTTTCAACTACAATAAGTGTGTTTAAAGTCATTTATGTGCCTGAAATTGGTCAAAATTGAAGCTTTTGTGTAAGCAAAACTCTGTAAAAATGGCAATTTTGGTCACTCTGAGGGGTTAAAAAGTGGTTATTCAACATGAGGCACGATCTATTTGACATTTTGAATCATTTTTGGTATAGTCCGAAAAATTCATTTTCTGATGAAAAACGATGACTCCGGACCTGTCGAACGTCCCCAAAATGGTCCATATCGATGACATTTTAACATTTAATCTTTTGACTCCAAACAAATGTTGGATGTGAATTAAGTCTTTTTCAACTAAAATAAGTGTGTTTAAAGTCATTTATGTGCCTGAAATTGGTCAAAATTGAAGCTTTTGTGTAAGCAAAACTCTGTAAAAATGGCAATTTTGGTCACTCTGAGGGGTTAAAAAGTGGTTATTCAACATGAGGCACGATCTATTTGACATTTTGAATCATTTTTGGTATAGTCCGAAAAATTCATTTTCTGATGAAAAACGATGACTCCGGACCTGTCGAACGTCCCCAAAATGGTCCATATCGATGAAATTTTAACATTTAATCTTTTGACTCCAAACGACTGTTGGATGTGAATTATGACTTTTTCAACTAAAATAAGTGTGTTTAAAGTCATTTATGTGCCTGAAATTGGTCAAAATTGAAGCTTTTGTGTAAGCAAACCTCTGTAAAAATGGCAATTTTGGTCACTCTGAGCGGTTAAAAAGTGGTTATTCAACATGAGGCACGATCCATTTGACATTTTGAATCATTTTTGGTACAGTCCGAAAAATTAATTTTTTGATGAAAAACGATGACTCCGGACCTGTCGAACATCCCCAAAATGGTCCATATCGATGAAATTTTAACATTTAATCTTATGACTCCAAACGACTGTTGGATGTGAATTAAGTCTTTTTCAACTAAAATAAGTGTGTTTAAAGTAATTCATGTGCCCGAAATTGTTCAAAATTGATGCTTTTGTGTAAGCAAAACTCTGTAAAAAAGGCAATTTTGGTCACTCTGAGGGGTTAAAAAGTGGTTATTCAACCTGAGGCACCATCACTTTGACATTTTGAATCATTTTTTGGTACAGTCCGAAAAATTCATTTTCTGATGAAAAACGATGACTACGGACCTGTCGAATGTCCCCAAAATGGTCCATATCGATGAAATTTTAACATTTAATCTTTTGACTCCAAACAACTGCTGGATGTGAATTAAGTCTTTTTCAACTAAAATAAGTGTGTTTAAAGTTATTTATGTGCCTGAAATTGGTCAAAATTGAAGCTTTTGTGTAAGCAAAACTCTGTAAAAATGGCAATTTTGGTCACTCTGAGGCGTTAAAAAGTGTTTATTCAACATGAGGCACCATCACTTTGACATTTTGAATCATTTTTGGTACAGTCTGAAAAATTCATTTTCTGATGAAAAACGATGACTCCGGACCTGTCGAACGTCCCCAAAATGGTCCATATCGATGAAATTTTAACATTTAATCTTTTGACTCCAAACAACTGTTGGATTTGAATTAAGTCTTTTTCAACTAAAATAACTGTGTTTAAAGTCATTTATGTGCCTGAAATTATTCAAAATTGAAGCTTTTGTGTAAGCAAAACTCTGTAAAAATGGCAATTTTGGTCACTCTGAGGGGTTAAAAAGTGGTTATTCAACCTGAGGCACCATCACTTTGACATTTTGAATCATTTTTGGTACAGTCCGAAAAATTCATTTTCTGATGAAAAACGATGACTCCGGACCTGTCGAACGTCCCCAAAATGGTCCATATCGATGAAATTTTAACATTTAATCTTTTGACTCCAAACAACTGTTGGATGTGAATTAAGTCTTTTTCAACTAAAATAAGTGTGTTTAAAGTCATTTATGTGCCTGAAATTGGTCAAAATTGAAGCTTTTGTGTAAGCAAAACTCTGTAAAAATGGCAATTTTGGTCACTCTGATGGGTTAAAAAGTGGTTATT
Organism: Lissotriton vulgaris; assembly: GCF_964263255.1. Taxonomy (NCBI): domain Eukaryota; kingdom Metazoa; phylum Chordata; class Amphibia; order Caudata; family Salamandridae; genus Lissotriton; species Lissotriton vulgaris. The sequence continues at coordinate 723,314 of NW_028249553.1, read as the reverse complement.
CAACATGAGGCACGATCCATTTGACATTTTGAATCATTTTTGGTACAGTCCGAAAAATAAATTTTTTGATGAAAAACGATGACTCCGGACCTGTCGAACATCCCCAAAATGGTCCATATCGATGAAATTTTAACATTTAATCTTTTTACTCCAAACGACTGTTGGATGTGAATTATGACTTTTTCAAATAAAATAAGTGTGTTTAAAGTCATTTATGTGCCTGAAATTGGTCAAAATTGAAGCTTTTGTGTAAGCAAAACTCTGTAAAAATGGCAATTTTGGTCACTCTGAGGGGTTAAAAAGTGGTTATTCAACATGAGGCACGATCAATTTGACATTTTGAATCATTTTTGGTATAGTCCGAAAAATTCATTTTCTGATGAAAAACGATGACTCCGGACCTGTCGAACGTCCCCAAAATGGTCCATATCGCTGACATTTTAACATTTAATCCTTTGACTCCAAACGACTGTTGGATGTGAATTATGACTTTTTCAACTAAAATAAGTGCGTTTAAAGTCATTTATGTGCCTGAAATTGGTCAAAATTGAAGCTTTTGTGTAAGCAAAACTCTGTAAAAATGGCAATTTTGGTCACTCTGAGGGGTTAAAAAGTGGTTATTCAACATGAGGCAAGATCCATTTGACATTTTGAATCATTTTTGGTACAGTCCGAAAAATTAATTTTTTGATGAAAAACGATGACTCCGGACCTGTCGAACATCCCCAAAATGGTCCATATCGATGAAATTTTAACATTTAATCTTTTGACTCCAAACGACTGTTGGATGTGAATTATGACTTTTTCAAATAAAATAAGTGTGTTTAAAGTCATTTATGTGCCTGAAATTGGTCAAAATTGACGCTTTTGAGTAAGCAAAACTCTGTAAAAATGGCAATTTTGGTCACTCTGAGGGGTTAAAAAGTGGTTATTCAACATGAGGCACGATCAATTTGACATTTTGAATCATTTTTGGTATAGTCCGAAAAATTCATTTTCTGATGAAAAACGATGACTCCGGACCTGTCGAACGTCCCCAAAATGGTCCATATCGATGAAATTTTAACATTTAATCTTTTGACTCCAAACGACTGTTGGATGTGAATTAAGTCTTTTTCAACTAAAATAAGTGTGTTTAAAGTCATTTATGTGCCTGAAATTGGTCAAAATTGAAGCTTTTGTGTAAGCAAAACTCAGTAAAAATGGCAATTTTGGTCACTCTGAGGGGTTAAAAAGTGGTTATTCAACATGAGGCACGATCCATTTGACATTTTGAATCATTTTTGGTATAGTCCGAAAAATTCATTTTCTGATGAAAAACGATGACTCCGGACCTGTCGAACGTCCCCAAAATGGTCCATATCGATGAAATTTTAACATTTAATCTTTTGACTCCAAACGACTGTTGGATGTGAATTATGACTTTTTCAACTAAAATAAGTGCGTTTAAAGTCATTTATGTGCCTGAAATTGGTCAAAATTGAAGCTTTTGTGTAAGCAAAACTCTGTAAAAATGGCAATTTTGGTCACTCTGAGGGGTTAAAAAGTGGTTATTCAACATGAGGCAAGATCCATTTGACATTTTGAATCATTTTTGGTACAGTCCGAAAAATTAATTTTTTGATGAAAAACGATGACTCCGGACCTGTCGAACATCCCCAAAATGGTCCATATCGATGAAATTTTAACATTTAATCTTTTGACTCCAAACGACTGTTGGATGTGAATTATGACTTTTTCAAATAAAATAAGTGTGTTTAAAGTCATTTATGTGCCTGAAATTGGTCAAAATTGAAGCTTTTGAGTAAGCAAAACTCTGTAAAAATGGCAATTTTGGTCACTCTGAGGGGTTAAAAAGTGGTTATTCAACATGAGGCACGATCAATTTGACATTTTGAATCATTTTTGGTATAGTCCGAAAAATTTATTTTCTGATGAAAAACGATGACTCCGGACCTGTCGAACGTCCCCAAAATGGTCCATATCGATGAAATTTTAACATTTAATCTTTTGACTCCAAACGACTGTTGGATGTGAATTAAGTCTTTTTCAACTAAAATAAGTGTGTTTAAAGTAATTTATGTGCCTGAAATTGGTCAAAATTGAAGCTTTTGTGTAAGCAAAACTCTGTAAAAATGGCAATTTTGGTCACTCTGAGGGGTTAAAAAGTGGTTATTCAACCTGAGGCACCATCACTTTGACATTTTGAATCATTTTTGGTACAGATCGAAAAATTCATTTTCTGATGAAAAACGATGACTCCGGACCTGTCGAACGTCCCCAAAATGGTCCATATCGATGAAATTTTAACATTTAATCTTTTGACTCCAAACAACTGTTGGATGTGAATTAAGTCTTTTTCAACTAAAATAATTGTGTTTAAAGACATTTATGTGCCTGAAATTGGTCAAAATTGAAGCTTTTGAGTAAGCAAAACTCTGTAAAAATGGCAATTTTGGTCACTCTGAGGGGTTAAAAAGTGGTTATTCAACATGAGGCACGATCAATTTGACATTTTGAATCATTTTTGGTATAGTCCGAAAAATTCATTTTCTGATGAAAAACGATGACTCCGGACCTGTCGAACGTCCCCAAAATGGTCCATATCGATGACATTTTAACATTTAATCCTTTGACTCCAAACGACTGTTGGATGTGAATTATGACTTTTTCAACTAAAATAAGTGCGTTTAAAGTCATTTATGTGCCTGAAATTGGTCAAAATTGAAGCTTTTGTGTAAGCAAAACTCTGTAAAAATGGCAATTTTGGTCACTCTGAGGGGTTAAAAAGTGGTTATTCAACATGAGGCAAGATCCATTTGACATTTTGAATCATTTTTGGTACAGTCCGAAAAATTAATTTTTTGATGAAAAACGATGACTCCGGACCTGTCGAACATCCCCAAAATGGTCCATATCGATGAAATTTTAACATTTAATCTTTTGACTCCAAACGACTGTTGGATGTGAATTATGACTTTTTCAAATAAAATAAGTGTGTTTAAAGTCATTTATGTGCCTGAAATTGGTCAAAATTGAAGCTTTTGAGTAAGCAAAACTCTGTAAAAATGGCAATTTTGGTCACTCTGAGGGGTTAAAAAGTGGTTATTCAACATGAGGCACGATCAATTTGACATTTTGAATCATTTTTGGTATAGTCCGAAAAATTCATTTTCTGATGAAAAACGATGACTCCGGACCTGTCGAACGTCCCCAAAATGGTCCATATCGATGAAATTTTAACATTTAATCTTTTGACTCCAAACGACTGTTGGATGTGAATTAAGTCTTTTTCAACTAAAATAAGTGTGTTTAAAGTAATTTATGTGCCTGAAATTGGTCAAAATTGAAGCTTTTGTGTAAGCAAAACTCTGTAAAAATGGCAATTTTGGTCACTCTGAGGGGTTAAAAAGTGGTTATTCAACATGAGGCAAGATCCATTTGACATTTTGAATCATTTTTGGTACAGTCCGAAAAATTAATTTTCTGATGAAAAACGATGACTCCGGACCTGTCGAACGTACCCAAAATGGTCTATATCGATGAAATTTTAACATTTAATCTTTTGATTCCAAACAACTGTTGGATGTGAATTAAGTCTTTTTCAACTAAAATAAGTGTGTTTAAAGTCATTTATGTGCCTGAAATTGGTCAAAATTGAAGCTTTTGTGTAAGCAAAACTCTGTAAAAATGGCAATTTTGGTCACTCTGAGGGGTTAAAAAGTGGTTATTCAACATGAGGCACGATCCATTTGACATTTTGAATCATTTTTGGTATAGTCCGAAAAATTCATTTTCTGATGAAAAACGATGACTCCGGACCTGTCGAACATCCCCAAAATGGTCCATATCGATGACATTTTAACATTTAATCTTTTGACTCCAAACGACTGTTGGATGTGAATTAAGTCTTTTTCAACTAAAATAAGTGTGTTTAAAGTAATTTATGTGCCTGAAATTGGTCAAAATTGAAGCTTTTGTGTAAGCAAAACTCTGTAAAAATGGCAATTTTGGTCACTCTGAGGGGTTAAAAAGTGGTTATTCAACATGAGGCACGATCCATTTGACATTTTGAATCATTTTTGGTATAGTCCGAAAAATTCATTTTCTGATGAAAAACGATGACTCCGGACCTGTCGAACGTCCCCAAAATGGTTCATATCGATGACATTTTAACATTTAATCCTTTGAATTCAAACAACTGTTGGATGTGAATTATGACTTTTTCAACTAAAATAAGTGCGTTTAAAGTCATTTATGTGCCTGAAATTGGACAAAATTGAAGCTTTTGTGTAAGCAAAACTCTGTAAAAATGGCAATTTTGGTCACTCTGAGGGGTTAAAAAGTGGTTATTCAACATGAGGCAAGATCCATTTGACATTTTGAATCATTTTTGGTACAGTCCGGAAAATTAATTTTTTGATGAAAAACGATGACTCCGGACCTGTCGAACATCCCCAAAATGGTCCATATCGATGAAATTTTAACATTTAATCTTTTGACTCCAAACGACTGTTGGATGTAAATTATGACTTTTTCAAATAAAATAAGTGTGTTTAAAGTCATTTATGTGCCTGAAATTGGTCAAAATTGAAGCTTTTGAGTAAGCAAAACTCTGTAAAAATGGCAATTTTGGTCACTCTGAGGGGTTAAAAAGTGGTTATTCAACATGAGGCACGATCAATTTGACATTTTGAATCATTTTTGGTATAGTCCGAAAAATTCATTTTCTGATGAAAAACGATGACTCCGGACCTGTCGAACGTCCCCAAAATGGTCCATATCGATGAAATTTTAACATTTAATGTTTTGACTCCAAACGACTGTTGGATGTGAATTAAGTCTTTTTCAACTAAAATAAGTGTGTTTAATGTAATTTATGTGCCTGAAAATGGACAAAATTGAAGCTTTTATGTAAGCAAAACTCTGTAAAAATGGCAATTTTGGTCACTCTGAGCGGTTAAAAAGTGGTTGTTCAACATGAGGCACGATCCATTTGACATTTTGAATCATTTTTGGTACAGTCCGAAAAATTAATTTTTTTGATGAAAAACGATGACTCCGGACCTGTCGAACATCCCCAAAATGGTCCATATCGATGAAATTTTAACATTTAATCTTTTGACTCCAAACGACTGTTGGATGTGAATTAAGTCTTTTTCAACTAAAATAAGTGTGTTTAAAGTAATTTATGTGCCTGAAATTGGTCAAAATTGAAGCTTTTGTGTAAGCAAAACTCTGTAAAAAAGGCAATTTTGGTCACTCTGAGGGGTTAAAAAGTGGTTATTCAACCTGAGGCACCATCACTTTGACATTTTGAATCATTTTTTGGTACAGTCCGAAAAATTCATTTCTGATGAAAAACGATGACTACGGACCTGTCGAATGTCCCCAAAATGGTCCATATCGATGAAATTTTAACATTTAATCTTTTGACTCCAAACAACTGTTGGATGTGAATTAAGTCTTTTTCAACTAAAATAAGTGTGTTTAAAGTCATTTATGTGCCTGAAATTGGTCAAAATTGAAGCTTTTGTGTAAGCAAATCTCTGTAAAAATGGCAATTTTGGTCACTCTGATGGGTTAAAAAGTGGTTATTCAACATGAGGCACGATCTATTTGACATTTTGAATCATTTTTGGTATAGTCCGAAAAATTCATTTTCTGATGAAAAACGATGACTCCGGACCTGTCGAACGTCCCCAAAATGGTCCATATCGATGAAATTTTAACATTTAATCTTTTGACTCCAAACGACTGTTGGATGTGAATTATGACTTTTTCAACTAAAATAAGTGTGTTTAAAGTCATTTATGTGCCTGAAATTGGTCAAAATTAAAACTTTTGAGTAAGCAAAACTCTGTAAAAATGGCAATTTTGGTCACTCTGAGGCGTTAAAAAGTGTTTATTCAACATAAGGCACCATCACTTTGACATTTTGAATCATTTTTGGTACAGTCTGAAAAATTCATTTTCTGATGAAAAACGATGACTCCGGACCTGTCGAACGTCCCCAAAATGGTCCATATCGATGAAATTTTAACATTTAATCTTTTGACTCCAAACAACTGTTGGATTTGAATTAAGTCTTTTTCAACTAAAATAACTGTGTTTAAAGTCATTTATGTGCCTGAAATTGGTCAAAATTGAAGCTTTTGTGTAAGCAAAACTCTGTAAAAATGGCAATTTTGGTCACTCTGAGGGGTTAAAAAGTGGTTATTCAACCTGAGGCACCATCACTTTGACATTTTGAATCATTTTTGGTACAGTCCGAAAAATTCATTTTCTGATGAAAAACGATGACTCCGGACCTGTCGAACGTCCCCAAAATGGTCCATATCGATGAAATTTTAACATTTAATCTTTTGACTCCAAACGACTGTTGGATGTGAATTAAGTCTTTTTCAACTAAAATAAGTGTGTTTAAAGTAATTTATGTGCCTGAAATTGGTCAAAATTGAAGCTTTTGTGTAAGCAAAACTCTGTAAAAAAGGCAATTTTGGTCACTCTGAGGGGTTAAAAAGTGGTTATTCAACCTGAGGCACCATCACTTTGACATTTTGAATCATTTTTTGGTACAGTCCGAAAAATTCATTTCTGATGAAAAACGATGACTACGGACCTGTCGAATGTCCCCAAAATGGTCCATATCGATGAAATTTTAACATTTAATCTTTTGACTCCAAACAACTGTTGGATGTGAATTAAGTCTTTTTCAACTAAAATAAGTGTGTTTAAAGTCATTTATGTGCCTGAAATTGGTCAAAATTGAAGCTTTTGTGTAAGCAAATCTCTGTAAAAATGGCAATTTTCGTCACTCTGATGGGTTAAAAAGTGGTTATTCAACATGAGGCACGATCTATTTGACATTTTGAATCATTTTTGGTATAGTCCGAAAAATTCATTTTCTGATGAAAAACGATGACTCCGGACCTGTCGAACGTCCCTAAAATGGTCCATATCGATGAAATTTTAACATTTAATCTTTTGACTCCAAACGACTGTTGGATGTGAATTATGACTTTTTCAACTAAAATAAGTGTGTTTAAAGTCATTTATGTGCCTGAAATTGGTCAAAATTAAAACTTTTGAGTAAGCAAAACTCTGTAAAAATGGCAATTTTGGTCACTCTGAGGCGTTAAAAAGTGTTTATTCAACATGAGGCTCCATCACTTTGACATTTTGAATCATTTTTGGTACAGTCTGAAAAATTCATTTTCTGATGAAAAACGATGACTCCGGACCTGTCGAACGTCCCCAAAATGGTCCATATCGATGAAATTTTAACATTTAATCTTTTGACTCCAAACAACTGTTTTATTTGAATTAAGTCTTTTTCAACTAAAATAACTGTGTTTAAAGTCATTTATGTGCCTGAAATTGGTCAAAATTGAAGCTTTTGTGTAAGCAAAACTCTGTAAAAATGGCAATTTTGGTCACTCTGAGGGGTTAAAAAGTGGTTATTCAACATGAGGCACGATCCATTTGACATTTTGAATCATTTTTGGTATAGTCCGAAAAATTCATTTTCTGATGAAAAACGATGACTCCGGACCTGTCGAACGTCCCCCAAATGGTCCATATCGATGACATTTTAACATTTAATCTTTTGACTCCAAACAAATGTTGGATGTGAATTAAGTCTTTTTCAACTACAATAAGTGTGTTTAAAGTCATTTATGTGCCTGAAATTGGTCAAAATTGAAGCTTTTGTGTAAGCAAAACTCTGTAAAAATGGCAATTTTGGTCACTCTGAGGGGTTAAAAAGTGGTTATTCAACATGAGGCACGATCTATTTGACATTTTGAATCATTTTTGGTATAGTCCGAAAAATTCATTTTCTGATGAAAAACGATGACTCCGGACCTGTCGAACGTCCCCAAAATGGTCCATATCGATGACATTTTAACATTTAATCTTTTGACTCCAAACAAATGTTGGATGTGAATTAAGTCTTTTTCAACTAAAATAAGTGTGTTTAAAGTCATTTATGTGCCTGAAATTGGTCAAAATTGAAGCTTTTGTGTAAGCAAAACTCTGTAAAAATGGCAATTTTGGTCACTCTGAGGGGTTAAAAAGTGGTTATTCAACATGAGGCACGATCTATTTGACATTTTGAATCATTTTTGGTATAGTCCGAAAAATTCATTTTCTGATGAAAAACGATGACTCCGGACCTGTCGAACGTCCCCAAAATGGTCCATATCGATGAAATTTTAACATTTAATCTTTTGACTCCAAACGACTGTTGGATGTGAATTATGACTTTTTCAACTAAAATAAGTGTGTTTAAAGTCATTTATGTGCCTGAAATTGGTCAAAATTGAAGCTTTTGTGTAAGCAAACCTCTGTAAAAATGGCAATTTTGGTCACTCTGAGCGGTTAAAAAGTGGTTATTCAACATGAGGCACGATCCATTTGACATTTTGAATCATTTTTGGTACAGTCCGAAAAATTAATTTTTTGATGAAAAACGATGACTCCGGACCTGTCGAACATCCCCAAAATGGTCCATATCGATGAAATTTTAACATTTAATCTTATGACTCCAAACGACTGTTGGATGTGAATTAAGTCTTTTTCAACTAAAATAAGTGTGTTTAAAGTAATTCATGTGCCCGAAATTGTTCAAAATTGAAGCTTTTGTGTAAGCAAAACTCTGTAAAAAAGGCAATTTTGGTCACTCTGAGGGGTTAAAAAGTGGTTATTCAACCTGAGGCACCATCACTTTGACATTTTGAATCATTTTTTGGTACAGTCCGAAAAATTCATTTTCTGATGAAAAACGATGACTACGGACCTGTCGAATGTCCCCAAAATGGTCCATATCGATGAAATTTTAACATTTAATCTTTTGACTCCAAACAACTGCTGGATGTGAATTAAGTCTTTTTCAACTAAAATAAGTGTGTTTAAAGTTATTTATGTGCCTGAAATTGGTCAAAATTGAAGCTTTTGTGTAAGCAAAACTCTGTAAAAATGGCAATTTTGGTCACTCTGAGGCGTTAAAAAGTGTTTATTCAACATGAGGCACCATCACTTTGACATTTTGAATCATTTTTGGTACAGTCTGAAAAATTCATTTTCTGATGAAAAACGATGACTCCGGACCTGTCGAACGTCCCCAAAATGGTCCATATCGATGAAATTTTAACATTTAATCTTTTGACTCCAAACAACTGTTGGATTTGAATTAAGTCTTTTTCAACTAAAATAACTGTGTTTAAAGTCATTTATGTGCATGAAATTATTCAAAATTGAAGCTTTTGTGTAAGCAAAACTCTGTAAAAATGGCAATTTTGGTCACTCTGAGGGGTTAAAAAGTGGTTATTCAACCTGAGGCACCATCACTTTGACATTTTGAATCATTTTTGGTACAGTCCTTAAAATTCATTTTCTGATGAAAAACGATGACTCCGGACCTGTCGAACGTCCCCAAAATGGTCCATATCGATGAAATTTTAACATTTAATCTTTTGACTCCAAACAACTGTTGGATGTGAATTAAGTCTTTTTCAACTAAAATAAGTGTGTTTAAAGTCATTTATGTGCCTGAAATTGGTCAAAATTGAAGCTTTTGTGTAAGCAAAACTCTGTAAAAATGGCAATTTTGGTCACTCTGATGGGTTAAAAAGTGGTTATTCAACATGAGGCACGATCCATTTGACATTTTGAATCATTTTTGGTACAGTCCGAAAAATAAATTTTTTGATGAAAAACGATGACTCCGGACCTGTCGAACATCCCCAAAATGGTCCATATCGATGAAATTTTAACATTTAATCTTTTTACTCCAAACGACTGTTGGATGTGAATTATGACTTTTTCAAATAAAATAAGTGTGTTTAAAGTCATTTATGTGCCTGAAATTGGTCAAAATTGAAGCTTTTGAGTAAGCAAAACTCTGTAAAAATGGCAATTTTGGTCACTCTGAGGGGTTAAAAAGTGGTTATTCAACATGAGGCACGATCAATTTGACATTTTGAATCATTTTTGGTATAGTCCGAAAAATTCATTTTCTGATGAAAAACGATGACTCCGGACCTGTCGAACGTCCCCAAAATGGTCCATATCGATGACATTTTAACATTTAATCCTTTGACTCCAAACGACTGTTGGATGTGAATTATGACTTTTTCAACTAAAATAAGTGCGTTTAAAGTCATTTATGTGCCTGAAATTGGTCAAAATTGAAGCTTTTGTGTAAGCAAAACTCTGTAAAAATGGCAATTTTGGTCACTCTGAGGGGTTAAAAAGTGGTTATTCAACATGAGGCAAGATCCATTTGACATTTTGAATCATTTTTGGTACAGTCCGAAAAATTAATTTTTTGATGAAAAACGATGACTCCGGACCTGTCGAACATCCCCAAAATGGTCCATATCGATGAAATTTTAACATTTAATCTTTTGACTCCAAACGACTGTTGGATGTGAATTATGACTTTTTCAAATAAAATAAGTGTGTTTAAAGTCATTTATGTGCCTGAAATTGGTCAAAATTGACGCTTTTGAGTAAGCAAAACTCTGTAAAAATGGCAATTTTGGTCACTCTGAGGGGTTAAAAAGTGGTTATTCAACATGAGGCACGATCAATTTGACATTTTGAATCATTTTTGGTATAGTCCGAAAAATTCATTTTCTGATGAAAAACGATGACTCCGGACCTGTCGAACGTCCCCAAAATGGTCCATATCGATGAAATTTTAACATTTAATCTTTTGACTCCAAACGACTGTTGGATGTGAATTAAGTCTTTTTCAACTAAAATAAGTGTGTTTAAAGTCATTTATGTGCCTGAAATTGGTCAAAATTGAAGCTTTTGTGTAAGCAAAACTCAGTAAAAATGGCAATTTTGGTCACTCTGAGGGGTTAAAAAGTGGTTATTCAACATGAGGCACGATCCATTTGACATTTTGAATCATTTTTGGTATAGTCCGAAAAATTCATTTTCTGATGAAAAACGATGACTCCGGACCTGTCGAACGTCCCCAAAATGGTCCATATCGATGAAATTTTAACATTTAATCTTTTGACTCCAAACGACTGTTGGATGTGAATTATGACTTTTTCAACTAAAATAAGTGCGTTTAAAGTCATTTATGTGCCTGAAATTGGTCAAAATTGAAGCTTTTGTGTAAGCAAAACTCTGTAAAAATGGCAATTTTGGTCACTCTGAGGGGTTAAAAAGTGGTTATTCAACATGAGGCAAGATCCATTTGACATTTTGAATCATTTTTGGTACAGTCCGAAAAATTAATTTTTTGATGAAAAACGATGACTCCGGACCTGTCGAACATCCCCAAAATGGTCCATATCGATGAAATTTTAACATTTAATCTTTTGACTCCAAACGACTGTTGGATGTGAATTATGACTTTTTCAAATAAAATAAGTGTGTTTAAAGTCATTTATGTGCCTGAAATTGGTCAAAATTGAAGCTTTTGAGTAAGCAAAACTCTGTAAAAATGGCAATTTTGGTCACTCTGAGGGGTTAAAAAGTGGTTATTCAACATGAGGCACGATCAATTTGACATTTTGAATCATTTTTGGTATAGTCCGAAAAATTTATTTTCTGATGAAAAACGATGACTCCGGACCTGTCGAACGTCCCCAAAATGGTCCATATCGATGAAATTTTAACATTTAATCTTTTGACTCCAAACGACTGTTGGATGTGAATTAAGTCTTTTTCAACTAAAATAAGTGTGTTTAAAGTAATTTATGTGCCTGAAATTGGTCAAAATTGAAGCTTTTGTGTAAGCAAAACTCTGTAAAAATGGCAATTTTGGTCACTCTGAGGGGTTAAAAAGTGGTTATTCAACCTGAGGCACCATCACTTTGACATTTTGAATCATTTTTGGTACAGATCGAAAAATTCATTTTCTGATGAAAAACGATGACTCCGGACCTGTCGAACGTCCCCAAAATGGTCCATATCGATGAAATTTTAACATTTAATCTTTTGACTCCAAACAACTGTTGGATGTGAATTAAGTCTTTTTCAACTAAAATAAGTGTGTTTAAAGACATTTATGTGCCTGAAATTGGTCAAAATTGAAGCTTTTGTGTAAGCAAAACTCTGTAAAAATGGCAATTTTGGTCACTCTGATGGGTTAAAAAGTGGTTATTCAACATGAGGCACGATCCATTTGACATTTTGAATCATTTTTGGTATAGTCCGAAAAATTCATTTTCTGATGAAAAACGATGACTCCGGACCTGTCGAACGTCCCCAAAATGGTCCATATCGATGACATTTTAACATTTAATCCTTTGACTCCAAACGACTGTTGGATGTGAATTATGACTTTTTCAACTAAAATAAGTGCGTTTAAAGTCATTTATGTGCCTGAAATTGGTCAAAATTGAAGCTTTTGTGTAAGCAAAACTCTGTAAAAATGGCAATTTTGGTCACTCTGAGGGGTTAAAAAGTGGTTATTCAACATGAGGCAAGATCCATTTGACATTTTGAATCATTTTTGGTACAGTCCGAAAAATTAATTTTTTGATGAAAAACGATGACTCCGGACCTGTCGAACATCCCCAAAATGGTCCATATCGATGAAATTTTAACATTTAATCTTTTGACTCCAAACGACTGTTGGATGTGAATTATGACTTTTTCAAATAAAATAAGTGTGTTTAAAGTCATTTATGTGCCTGAAATTGGTCAAAATTGAAGCTTTTGAGTAAGCAAAACTCTGTAAAAATGGCAATTTTGGTCACTCTGAGGGGTTAAAAAGTGGTTATTCAACATGAGGCACGATCAATTTGACATTTTGAATCATTTTTGGTATAGTCCGAAAAATTCATTTTCTGATGAAAAACGATGACTCCGGACCTGTCGAACGTCCCCAAAATGGTCCATATCGATGAAATTTTAACATTTAATCTTTTGACTCCAAACGACTGTTGGATGTGAATTAAGTCTTTTTCAACTAAAATAAGTGTGTTTAAAGTAATTTATGTGCCTGAAATTGGTCAAAATTGAAGCTTTTGTGTAAGCAAAACTCTGTAAAAATGGCAATTTTGGTCACTCTGAGGGGTTAAAAAGTGGTTATTCAACATGAGGCAAGATCCATTTGACATTTTGAATCATTTTTGGTACAGTCCGAAAAATTAATTTTCTGATGAAAAACGATGACTCCGGACCTGTCGAACGTACCCAAAATGGTCTATATCGATGAAATTTTAACATTTAATCTTTTGATTCCAAACAACTGTTGGATGTGAATTAAGTCTTTTTCAACTAAAATAAGTGTGTTTAAAGTCATTTATGTGCCTGAAATTGGTCAAAATTGAAGCTTTTGTGTAAGCAAAACTCTGTAAAAATGGCAATTTTGGTCACTCTGAGGGGTTAAAAAGTGGTTATTCAACATGAGGCACGATCCATTTGACATTTTGAATCATTTTTGGTATAGTCCGAAAAATTCATTTTCTGATGAAAAACGATGACTCCGGACCTGTCGAACGTCCCCAAAATGGTCCATATCGATGAAATTTTAACATTTAATCTTTTGACTCCAAACGACTGTTGGATGTGAATTATGACTTTTTCAACTAAAATAAGTGTGTTTAAAGTCATTTATGTGCCTGAAATTGGTCAAAATTGAAGCTTTTGTGTAAGCAAAACTCTGTAAAAATGGCAATTTTGGTCACTCTGAGGGGTTAAAAAGTGGTTATTCAACATGAGGCACACATTTGACATTTTGAATCATTTTTGGTACAGTCCGAAAAATTAATTTTTTGATGAAAAACGATGACTCCGGACCTGTCGAACATCCCCAAAATGGTCCATATCGATGAAATTTTAACATTTAATCTTTTGACTCCAAACGACTGTTGGATGTGAATTAAGTCTTTTTCAACTAAAATAAGTGTGTTTAAAGTAATTTATGTGCCTGAAATTGGTCAAAATTGAAGCTTTTGTGTAAGAAAAACTCTGTAAAAAAGGCAATTTTGGTCACTCTGAGGGGTTAAAAAGTGGTTATTCAACCTGAGGCACCATCACTTTGACATTTTGAATCATTTTCTGGTACAGTCCGAAAAATGCATTTTCTGATGAAAAACGATGACTCCGGACCTGTCGAATGTCCCCAAAATGGTCCATATCGATGAAATTTTAACATTTAATCTTTTGACTCCAAACAACTGTTGGATGTGAATTAAGTCTTTTTCAACTAAAATAAGTGTGTTTAAAGTCATTTATGTGCCTGAAATTGGTCAAAATTGAAGCTTTTGTGTAAGCAAAACTCTGTAAAAATGGCAATTTTGGTCACTCTGATGGGTTAAAAAGTGGTTATTCAACATGAGGCACGATCTATTCGACATTTTGAATCATTTTTGGTATAGTCCAAAAAATTCATTTTCTGATGAAAAACGATGACTCCGGACCTGTCGAACGTCCCCAAAATGGTCCATATCGATGAAATTTTAACATTTAATCTTTTGACTCCAAACGACTGTTGGATGTGAATTATGACTTTTTCAACTAAAATAAGTGTGTTTAAAGTCATTTATGTGCCTGAAATTGGTCAAAATTGAAGCTTTTGTGTAAGCAAAACTCTGTAAAAATGGCAATTTTGGTCACTCTGAGGGGTTAAAAAGTGGTTATTCAACATGAGGCACGATCCATTTGACATTTTGAATCATTTTTGGTACAGTCCGAAAAATTAATTTTTGATGAAAAACGATGACTCCGGACCTGTCGAACATCCCCAAAATGGTCCATATCGATGAAATTTTAACATTTAATCTTTTGACTCCAAACGACTGTTGGATGTGAATTAAGTCTTTTTCAACTAAAATAAGTGTGTTTAAAGTAATTTATGTGCCTGAAATTGGTCAAAATTGAAGCTTTTGTGTAAGCAAAACTCTGTAAAAAAGGCAATTTTGGTCACTCTGAGGGGTTAAAAAGTGGTTATTCAACCTGAGGCACCATCACTTTGACATTTTGAATCATTTTTTGGTACAGTCCGAAAAATGCATTTTCTGATGAAAAACGATGACTCCGGACCTGTCGAATGTCCCCAAAATGGTCCATATCGATGAAATTTTAACATTTAATCTTTTGACTCCAAACAACTGTTGGATGTGAATTAAGTCTTTTTCAACTAAAATAAGTGTGTTTAAAGTCATTTATGTGCCTGAAATTGGTCAAAATTGAAGCTTTTGTGTAAGCAAAACTCTGTAAAAATGGCAATTTTGGTCACTCTGAGGGGTTAAAAAGTGGTTATTCAACATGAGGCACGATCCATTTGACATTTTGAATCATTTTTGGTACAGTCCGAAAAATTAATTTTTTGATGAAAAACGATGACTCCGGACCTGTCGAACATCCCCAAAATGGTCCATATCGATGAAATTTTAACATTTAATCTTTTGACTCCAAACGACTGTTGGATGTGAATTAAGTCTTTTTCAACTAAAATAAGTGTGTTTAAAGTAATTTATGTGCCTGAAATTGGTCAAAATTGAAGCTTTTGTGTAAGAAAAACTCTGTAAAAAAGGCAATTTTGGTCACTCTGAGGGGTTAAAAAGTGGTTATTCAACCTGAGGCACCATCACTTTGACATTTTGAATCATTTTCTGGTACAGTCCGAAAAATGCATTTTCTGATGAAAAACGATGACTCCGGACCTGTCGAATGTCCCCAAAATGGTCCATATCGATGAAATTTTAACATTTAATCTTTTGACTCCAAACAACTGTTGGATGTGAATTAAGTCTTTTTCAACTAAAATAAGTGTGTTTAAAGTCATTTATGTGCCTGAAATTGGTCAAAATTGAAGCTTTTGTGTAAGCAAAACTCTGTAAAAATGGCAATTTTGGTCACTCTGATGGGTTAAAAAGTGGTTATTCAACATGAGGCACGATCTATTCGACATTTTGAATCATTTTTGGTATAGTCCGAAAAATTCATTTTCTGATGAAAAACGATGACTCCGGACCTGTCGAACGTCCCCAAAATGGTACATATCGATGAAATTTTAACATTTAATCTTTTGACTCCAAACGACTGTTGGATGTGAATTATGACTTTTTCAACTAAAATAAGTGTGTTTAAAGTCATTTATGTGCCTGAAATTGGTCAAAATTGAAGCTTTTGTGTAAGCAAAACTCTGTAAAAATGGCAATTTTGGTCACTCTGAGGGGTTAAAAAGTGGTTATTCAACATGAGGCACGATCAAATTGACATTTTGAATCATTTTTGGTATAGTCCAAAAAATTCATTTTCTGATGAAAAACGATGACTCCGGACCCGTCGAACGTCCCCAAAATGGTCCATATCGATGAAATTTTAACATTTAATCTTTTGACTCCAAACAACTGTTGGATGTGAATTAAGTCTTTTTCAACTAAAATAAGTGTGTTTAAAGTCATTTATGTGCCTGAAATTGGTCAAAATTGAAGCTTTTGTGTAAGCAAAACTCTGTAAAAATGGCAATTTTGGTCACTCTGATGGGTTAAAAAGTGGTTATTCAACATGAGGCACGATCTATTCGACATTTTGAATCATTTTTGGTATAGTCCAAAAAATTCATTTTCTGATGAAAAACGATGACTCCGGACCTGTCGAACGTCCCCAAAATGGTCCATATCGATGAAATTTTAACATTTAATCTTTTGACTCCAAACGACTGTTGGATGTGAATTAAGTCTTTTTCAACTAAAATAAGTGTGTTTAAAGTAATTTATGTGCCTGAAATTGGTCAAAATTGAAGCTTTTGTGTAAGCAAAACTCTGTAAAAATGGCAATTTTGGTCACTCTGAGGGGTTAAAAAGTGGTTATTCAACATGAGGCACGATCCATTTGACATTTTGAATCATTTTTGGTATAGTCCGAAAAATTCATTTTCTGATGAAAAACGATGACTCCGGACCTGTCGAACATCCCCAAAATGGTCCATATCGATGACATTTTAACATTTAATCTTTTGACTCCAAACGACTGTTGGATGTGAATTAAGTCTTTTTCAACTAAAATAAGTGTGTTTAAAGTAATTTATGTGCCTGAAATTGGTCAAAATTGAAGCTTTTGTGTAAGCAAAACTCTGTAAAAATGGCAATTTTGGTCACTCTGAGGGGTTAAAAAGTGGTTATTCAACATGAGGCACGATCCATTTGACATTTTGAATCATTTTTGGTATAGTCCGAAAAATTCATTTTCTGATGAAAAACGATGACTCCGGACCTGTCGAACGTCCCCAAAATGGTTCATATCGATGACATTTTAACATTTAATCCTTTGAATTCAAACAACTGTTGGATGTGAATTATGACTTTTTCAACTAAAATAAGTGCGTTTAAAGTCATTTATGTGCCTGAAATTGGACAAAATTGAAGCTTTTGTGTAAGCAAAACTCTGTAAAAATGGCAATTTTGGTCACTCTGAGGGGTTAAAAAGTGGTTATTCAACATGAGGCAAGATCCATTTGACATTTTGAATCATTTTTGGTACAGTCCGGAAAATTAATTTTTTGATGAAAAACGATGACTCCGGACCTGTCGAACATCCCCAAAATGGTCCATATCGATGAAATTTTAACATTTAATCTTTTGACTCCAAACGACTGTTGGATGTGAATTAAGTCTTTTTCAACTAAAATAAGTGTGTTTAAAGTAATTTATGTGCCTGAAATTGGTCAAAATTGAAGCTTTTGTGTAAGCAAAACTCTGTAAAAAAGGCAATTTTGGTCACTCTGAGGGGTTAAAAAGTGGTTATTCAACCTGAGGCACCATCACTTTGACATTTTGAATCATTTTTTGGTACAGTCCGAAAAATTCATTTCTGATGAAAAACGATGACTACGGACCTGTCGAATGTCCCCAAAATGGTCCATATCGATGAAATTTTAACATTTAATCTTTTGACTCCAAACAACTGTTGGATGTGAATTAAGTCTTTTTCAACTAAAATAAGTGTGTTTAAAGTCATTTATGTGCCTGAAATTGGTCAAAATTGAAGCTTTTGTGTAAGCAAATCTCTGTAAAAATGGCAATTTTGGTCACTCTGATGGGTTAAAAAGTGGTTATTCAACATGAGGCACGATCTATTTGACATTTTGAATCATTTTTGGTATAGTCCGAAAAATTCATTTTCTGATGAAAAACGATGACTCCGGACCTGTCGAACGTCCCCAAAATGGTCCATATCGATGAAATTTTAACATTTAATCTTTTGACTCCAAACGACTGTTGGATGTGAATTATGACTTTTTCAACTAAAATAAGTGTGTTTAAAGTCATTTATGTGCCTGAAATTGGTCAAAATTAAAACTTTTGAGTAAGCAAAACTCTGTAAAAATGGCAATTTTGGTCACTCTGAGGCGTTAAAAAGTGTTTATTCAACATAAGGCACCATCACTTTGACATTTTGAATCATTTTTGGTACAGTCTGAAAAATTCATTTTCTGATGAAAAACGATGACTCCGGACCTGTCGAACGTCCCCAAAATGGTCCATATCGATGAAATTTTAACATTTAATCTTTTGACTCCAAACAACTGTTGGATTTGAATTAAGTCTTTTTCAACTAAAATAACTGTGTTTAAAGTCATTTATGTGCCTGAAATTGGTCAAAATTGAAGCTTTTGTGTAAGCAAAACTCTGTAAAAATGGCAATTTTGGTCACTCTGAGGGGTTAAAAAGTGGTTATTCAACCTGAGGCACCATCACTTTGACATTTTGAATCATTTTTGGTACAGTCCGAAAAATTCATTTTCTGATGAAAAACGATGACTCCGGACCTGTCGAACGTCCCCAAAATGGTCCATATCGATGAAATTTTAACATTTAATCTTTTGACTCCAAACGACTGTTGGATGTGAATTAAGTCTTTTTCAACTAAAATAAGTGTGTTTAAAGTAATTTATGTGCCTGAAATTGGTCAAAATTGAAGCTTTTGTGTAAGCAAAACTCTGTAAAAAAGGCAATTTTGGTCACTCTGAGGGGTTAAAAAGTGGTTATTCAACCTGAGGCACCATCACTTTGACATTTTGAATCATTTTTTGGTACAGTCCGAAAAATTCATTTCTGATGAAAAACGATGACTACGGACCTGTCGAATGTCCCCAAAATGGTCCATATCGATGAAATTTTAACATTTAATCTTTTGACTCCAAACAACTGTTGGATGTGAATTAAGTCTTTTTCAACTAAAATAAGTGTGTTTAAAGTCATTTATGTGCCTGAAATTGGTCAAAATTGAAGCTTTTGTGTAAGCAAATCTCTGTAAAAATGGCAATTTTCGTCACTCTGATGGGTTAAAAAGTGGTTATTCAACATGAGGCACGATCTATTTGACATTTTGAATCATTTTTGGTATAGTCCGAAAAATTCATTTTCTGATGAAAAACGATGACTCCGGACCTGTCGAACGTCCCTAAAATGGTCCATATCGATGAAATTTTAACATTTAATCTTTTGACTCCAAACGACTGTTGGATGTGAATTATGACTTTTTCAACTAAAATAAGTGTGTTTAAAGTCATTTATGTGCCTGAAATTGGTCAAAATTAAAACTTTTGAGTAAGCAAAACTCTGTAAAAATGGCAATTTTGGTCACTCTGAGGCGTTAAAAAGTGTTTATTCAACATGAGGCTCCATCACTTTGACATTTTGAATCATTTTTGGTACAGTCTGAAAAATTCATTTTCTGATGAAAAACGATGACTCCGGACCTGTCGAACGTCCCCAAAATGGTCCATATCGATGAAATTTTAACATTTAATCTTTTGACTCCAAACAACTGTTTTATTTGAATTAAGTCTTTTTCAACTAAAATAACTGTGTTTAAAGTCATTTATGTGCCTGAAATTGGTCAAAATTGAAGCTTTTGTGTAAGCAAAACTCTGTAAAAATGGCAATTTTGGTCACTCTGAGGGGTTAAAAAGTGGTTATTCAACATGAGGCACGATCCATTTGACATTTTGAATCATTTTTGGTATAGTCCGAAAAATTCATTTTCTGATGAAAAACGATGACTCCGGACCTGTCGAACGTCCCCCAAATGGTCCATATCGATGACATTTTAACATTTAATCTTTTGACTCCAAACAAATGTTGGATGTGAATTAAGTCTTTTTCAACTACAATAAGTGTGTTTAAAGTCATTTATGTGCCTGAAATTGGTCAAAATTGAAGCTTTTGTGTAAGCAAAACTCTGTAAAAATGGCAATTTTGGTCACTCTGAGGGGTTAAAAAGTGGTTATTCAACATGAGGCACGATCTATTTGACATTTTGAATCATTTTTGGTATAGTCCGAAAAATTCATTTTCTGATGAAAAACGATGACTCCGGACCTGTCGAACGTCCCCAAAATGGTCCATATCGATGACATTTTAACATTTAATCTTTTGACTCCAAACAAATGTTGGATGTGAATTAAGTCTTTTTCAACTAAAATAAGTGTGTTTAAAGTCATTTATGTGCCTGAAATTGGTCAAAATTGAAGCTTTTGTGTAAGCAAAACTCTGTAAAAATGGCAATTTTGGTCACTCTGAGGGGTTAAAAAGTGGTTATTCAACATGAGGCACGATCTATTTGACATTTTGAATCATTTTTGGTATAGTCCGAAAAATTCATTTTCTGATGAAAAACGATGACTCCGGACCTGTCGAACGTCCCCAAAATGGTCCATATCGATGAAATTTTAACATTTAATCTTTTGACTCCAAACGACTGTTGGATGTGAATTATGACTTTTTCAACTAAAATAAGTGTGTTTAAAGTCATTTATGTGCCTGAAATTGGTCAAAATTGAAGCTTTTGTGTAAGCAAACCTCTGTAAAAATGGCAATTTTGGTCACTCTGAGCGGTTAAAAAGTGGTTATTCAACATGAGGCACGATCCATTTGACATTTTGAATCATTTTTGGTACAGTCCGAAAAATTAATTTTTTGATGAAAAACGATGACTCCGGACCTGTCGAACATCCCCAAAATGGTCCATATCGATGAAATTTTAACATTTAATCTTATGACTCCAAACGACTGTTGGATGTGAATTAAGTCTTTTTCAACTAAAATAAGTGTGTTTAAAGTAATTCATGTGCCCGAAATTGTTCAAAATTGAAGCTTTTGTGTAAGCAAAACTCTGTAAAAAAGGCAATTTTGGTCACTCTGAGGGGTTAAAAAGTGGTTATTCAACCTGAGGCACCATCACTTTGACATTTTGAATCATTTTTTGGTACAGTCCGAAAAATTCATTTTCTGATGAAAAACGATGACTACGGACCTGTCGAATGTCCCCAAAATGGTCCATATCGATGAAATTTTAACATTTAATCTTTTGACTCCAAACAACTGCTGGATGTGAATTAAGTCTTTTTCAACTAAAATAAGTGTGTTTAAAGTTATTTATGTGCCTGAAATTGGTCAAAATTGAAGCTTTTGTGTAAGCAAAACTCTGTAAAAATGGCAATTTTGGTCACTCTGAGGCGTTAAAAAGTGTTTGTTCAACATGAGGCACCATCACTTTGACATTTTGAATCATTTTTGGTACAGTCTGAAAAATTCATTTTCTGATGAAAAACGATGACTCCGGACCTGTCGAACGTCCCCAAAATGGTCCATATCGATGAAATTTTAACATTTAATCTTTTGACTCCAAACAACTGTTGGATTTGAATTAAGTCTTTTTCAACTAAAATAACTGTGTTTAAAGTCATTTATGTGCCTGAAATTATTCAAAATTGAAGCTTTTGTGTAAGCAAAACTCTGTAAAAATGGCAATTTTGGTCACTCTGAGGGGTTAAAAAGTGGTTATTCAACCTGAGGCACCATCACTTTGACATTTTGAATCATTTTTGGTACAGTCCGAAAAATTCATTTTCTGATGAAAAACGATGACTCCGGACCTGTCGAACGTCCCCAAAATGGTCCATATCGATGAAATTTTAACATTTAATCTTTTGACTCCAAACAACTGTTGGATGTGAATTAAGTCTTTTTCAACTAAAATAAGTGTGTTTAAAGTCATTTATGTGCCTGAAATTGGTCAAAATTGAAGCTTTTGTGTAAGCAAAACTCTGTAAAAATGGCAATTTTGGTCACTCTGATGGGTTAAAAAGTGGTTATTCAACATGAGGCACGATCCATTTGACATTTTGAATCATTTTTGGTACAGTCCGAAAAATAAATTTTTTGATGAAAAACGATGACTCCGGACCTGTCGAACATCCCCAAAATGGTCCATATCGATGAAATTTTAACATTTAATCTTTTTACTCCAAACGACTGTTGGATGTGAATTATGACTTTTTCAAATAAAATAAGTGTGTTTAAAGTCATTTATGTGCCTGAAATTGGTCAAAATTGAAGCTTTTGAGTAAGCAAAACTCTGTAAAAATGGCAATTTTGGTCACTCTGAGGGGTTAAAAAGTGGTTATTCAACATGAGGCACGATCAATTTGACATTTTGAATCATTTTTGGTACAGTCCGAAAAATTAATTTTTTGATGAAAAACGATGACTCCGGACCTGTCGAACATCCCCAAAATGGTCCATATCGATGAAATTTTAACATTTAATCTTTTGACTCCAAACGACTGTTGGATGTGAATTAAGTCTTTTTCAACTAAAATAAGTGTGTTTAAAGTCATTTATGTGCCTGAAATTGGTCAAAATTGAAGCTTTTGTGTAAGCAAAACTCAGTAAAAATGGCAATTTTGGTCACTCTGAGGGGTTAAAAAGTGGTTATTCAACATGAGGCACGATCCATTTGACATTTTGAATCATTTTTGGTATAGTCCGAAAAATTCATTTTCTGATGAAAAACGATGACTCCGGACCTGTCGAACGTCCCCAAAATGGTCCATATCGATGAAATTTTAACATTTAATCTTTTGACTCCAAACGACTGTTGGATGTGAATTATGACTTTTTCAACTAAAATAAGTGCGTTTAAAGTCATTTATGTGCCTGAAATTGGTCAAAATTGAAGCTTTTGTGTAAGCAAAACTCTGTAAAAATGGCAATTTTGGTCACTCTGAGGGGTTAAAAAGTGGTTATTCAACATGAGGCAAGATCCATTTGACATTTTGAATCATTTTTGGTACAGTCCGAAAAATTAATTTTTTGATGAAAAACGATGACTCCGGACCTGTCGAACATCCCCAAAATGGTCCATATCGATGAAATTTTAACATTTAATCTTTTGACTCCAAACGACTGTTGGATGTGAATTATGACTTTTTCAAATAAAATAAGTGTGTTTAAAGTCATTTATGTGCCTGAAATTGGTCAAAATTGAAGCTTTTGAGTAAGCAAAACTCTGTAAAAATGGCAATTTTGGTCACTCTGAGGGGTTAAAAAGTGGTTATTCAACATGAGGCACGATCAATTTGACATTTTGAATCATTTTTGGTATAGTCCGAAAAATTTATTTTCTGATGAAAAACGATGACTCCGGACCTGTCGAACGTCCCCAAAATGGTCCATATCGATGAAATTTTAACATTTAATCTTTTGACTCCAAACGACTGTTGGATGTGAATTAAGTCTTTTTCAACTAAAATAAGTGTGTTTAAAGTAATTTATGTGCCTGAAATTGGTCAAAATTGAAGCTTTTGTGTAAGCAAAACTCTGTAAAAATGGCAATTTTGGTCACTCTGAGGGGTTAAAAAGTGGTTATTCAACCTGAGGCACCATCACTTTGACATTTTGAATCATTTTTGGTACAGATCGAAAAATTCATTTTCTGATGAAAAACGATGACTCCGGACCTGTGGAACGTCCCCAAAATGGTCCATATCGATGAAATTTTAACATTTAATCTTTTGACTCCAAACAACTGTTGGATGTGAATTAAGTCTTTTTCAACTAAAATAAGTGTGTTTAAAGACATTTATGTGCCTGAAATTGGTCAAAATTGAAGCTTTTGTGTAAGCAAAACTCTGTAAAAATGGCAATTTTGGTCACTCTGATGGGTTAAAAAGTGGTTATTCAACATGAGGCACGATCCATTTGACATTTTGAATCATTTTTGGTACAGTCCGAAAAATAAATTTTTTGATGAAAAACGATGACTCCGGACCTGTCGAACATCCCCAAAATGGTCCATATCGATGAAATTTTAACATTTAATCTTTTGACTCCAAACGACTGTTGGATGTGAATTATGACTTTTTCAAATAAAATAAGTGTGTTTAAAGTCATTTATGTGCCTGAAATTGGTCAAAATTGAAGCTTTTGAGTAAGCAAAACTCTGTAAAAATGGCAATTTTGGTCACTCTGAGGGGTTAAAAAGTGGTTATTCAACATGAGGCACGATCAATTTGACATTTTGAATCATTTTTGGTATAGTCCGAAAAATTCATTTTCTGATGAAAAACGATGACTCCGGACCTGTCGAACGTCCCCAAAATGGTCCATATCGATGACATTTTAACATTTAATCCTTTGACTCCAAACGACTGTTGGATGTGAATTATGACTTTTTCAACTAAAATAAGTGCGTTTAAAGTCATTTATGTGCCTGAAATTGGTCAAAATTGAAGCTTTTGTGTAAGCAAAACTCTGTAAAAATGGCAATTTTGGTCACTCTGAGGGGTTAAAAAGTGGTTATTCAACATGAGGCAAGATCCATTTGACATTTTGAATCATTTTTGGTACAGTCCGAAAAATTAATTTTTTGATGAAAAACGATGACTCCGGACCTGTCGAACATCCCCAAAATGGTCCATATCGATGAAATTTTAACATTTAATCTTTTGACTCCAAACGACTGTTGGATGTGAATTATGACTTTTTCAAATAAAATAAGTGTGTTTAAAGTCATTTATGTGCCTGAAATTGGTCAAAATTGAAGCTTTTGAGTAAGCAAAACTCTGTAAAAATGGCAATTTTGGTCACTCTGAGGGGTTAAAAAGTGGTTATTCAACATGAGGCACGATCAATTTGACATTTTGAATCATTTTTGGTATAGTCCGAAAAATTCATTTTCTGATGAAAAACGATGACTCCGGACCTGTCGAACGTCCCCAAAATGGTCCATATCGATGAAATTTTAACATTTAATCTTTTGACTCCAAACGACTGTTGGATGTGAATTAAGTCTTTTTCAACTAAAATAAGTGTGTTTAAAGTAATTTATGTGCCTGAAATTGGTCAAAATTGAAGCTTTTGTGTAAGCAAAACTCTGTAAAAATGGCAATTTTGGTCACTCTGAGGGGTTAAAAAGTGGTTATTCAACATGAGGCAAGATCCATTTGACATTTTGAATCATTTTTGGTACAGTCCGAAAAATTAATTTTCTGATGAAAAACGATGACTCCGGACCTGTCGAACGTACCCAAAATGGTCTATATCGATGAAATTTTAACATTTAATCTTTTGATTCCAAACAACTGTTGGATGTGAATTAAGTCTTTTTCAACTAAAATAAGTGTGTTTAAAGTCATTTATGTGCCTGAAATTGGTCAAAA
Source organism: Lissotriton vulgaris (assembly GCF_964263255.1). Taxonomy (NCBI): domain Eukaryota; kingdom Metazoa; phylum Chordata; class Amphibia; order Caudata; family Salamandridae; genus Lissotriton; species Lissotriton vulgaris. The sequence continues at coordinate 697,885 of NW_028249553.1, read as the reverse complement.
TTGAAGCTTTTGTGTAAGCAAAACTCTGTAAAAATGGCAATTTTGGTCACTCTGAGGGGTTAAAAAGTGGTTATTCAACATGAGGCACGATCCATTTGACATTTTGAATCATTTTTGGTATAGTCCGAAAAATTCATTTTCTGATGAAAAACGATGACTCCGGACCTGTCGAACGTCCCCAAAATGGTCCATATCGATGAAATTTTAACATTTAATCTTTTGACTCCAAACGACTGTTGGATGTGAATTATGACTTTTTCAACTAAAATAAGTGTGTTTAAAGTCATTTATGTGCCTGAAATTGGTCAAAATTGAAGCTTTTGTGTAAGCAAAACTCTGTAAAAATGGCAATTTTGGTCACTCTGAGGGGTTAAAAAGTGGTTATTCAACATGAGGCACGATCCATTTGACATTTTGAATCATTTTTGGTACAGTCCGAAAAATTAATTTTTTGATGAAAAACGATGACTCCGGACCTGTCGAACATCCCCAAAATGGTCCATATCGATGAAATTTTAACATTTAATCTTTTGACTCCAAACGACTGTTGGATGTGAATTAAGTCTTTTTCAACTAAAATAAGTGTGTTTAAAGTAATTTATGTGCCTGAAATTGGTCAAAATTGAAGCTTTTGTGTAAGAAAAACTCTGTAAAAAAGGCAATTTTGGTCACTCTGAGGGGTTAAAAAGTGGTTATTCAACCTGAGGCACCATCACTTTGACATTTTGAATCATTTTCTGGTACAGTCCGAAAAATGCATTTTCTGATGAAAAACGATGACTCCGGACCTGTCGAATGTCCCCAAAATGGTCCATATCGATGAAATTTTAACATTTAATCTTTTGACTCCAAACAACTGTTGGATGTGAATTAAGTCTTTTTCAACTAAAATAAGTGTGTTTAAAGTCATTTATGTGCCTGAAATTGGTCAAAATTGAAGCTTTTGTGTAAGCAAAACTCTGTAAAAATGGCAATTTTGGTCACTCTGATGGGTTAAAAAGTGGTTATTCAACATGAGGCACGATCTATTCGACATTTTGAATCATTTTTGGTATAGTCCAAAAAATTCATTTTCTGATGAAAAACGATGACTCCGGACCTGTCGAACGTCCCCAAAATGGTCCATATCGATGAAATTTTAACATTTAATCTTTTGACTCCAAACGACTGTTGGATGTGAATTATGACTTTTTCAACTAAAATAAGTGTGTTTAAAGTCATTTATGTGCCTGAAATTGGTCAAAATTGAAGCTTTTGTGTAAGCAAAACTCTGTAAAAATGGCAATTTTGGTCACTCTGAGGGGTTAAAAAGTGGTTATTCAACATGAGGCACGATCCATTTGACATTTTGAATCATTTTTGGTACAGTCCGAAAAATTAATTTTTTGATGAAAAACGATGACTCCGGACCTGTCGAACATCCCCAAAATGGTCCATATCGATGAAATTTTAACATTTAATCTTTTGACTCCAAACGACTGTTGGATGTGAATTAAGTCTTTTTCAACTAAAATAAGTGTGTTTAAAGTAATTTATGTGCCTGAAATTGGTCAAAATTGAAGCTTTTGTGTAAGCAAAACTCTGTAAAAAAGGCAATTTTGGTCACTCTGAGGGGTTAAAAAGTGGTTATTCAACCTGAGGCACCATCACTTTGACATTTTGAATCATTTTTTGGTACAGTCCGAAAAAATGCATTTTCTGATGAAAAACGATGACTCCGGACCTGTCGAATGTCCCCAAAATGGTCCATATCGATGAAATTTTAACATTTAATCTTTTGACTCCAAACAACTGTTGGATGTGAATTAAGTCTTTTTCAACTAAAATAAGTGTGTTTAAAGTCATTTATGTGCCTGAAATTGGTCAAAAATTGAAGCTTTTGTGTAAGCAAAACTCTGTAAAAATGGCAATTTTGGTCACTCTGAGGGTTAAAAAGTGGTTATTCAACATGAGGCACGATCCATTTGACATTTTGAATCATTTTTGGTACAGTCCGAAAAATTAATTTTTTTGATGAAAAACGATGACTCCGGACCTGTCGAACATCCCCAAAATGGTCCATATCGATGAAATTTTAACATTTAATCTTTTGACTCCAAACGACTGTTGGATGTGAATTAAGTCTTTTTCAACTAAAATAAGTGTGTTTAAAGTAATTTATGTGCCTGAAATTGGTCAAAATTGAAGCTTTTGTGTAAGAAAAACTCTGTAAAAAAGGCAATTTTGGTCACTCTGAGGGTTAAAAAGTGGTTATTCAACCTGAGGCACCATCACTTTGACATTTTGAATCATTTTCTGGTACAGTCCGAAAAATGCATTTTCTGATGAAAAACGATGACTCCGGACCTGTCGAATGTCCCCAAAATGGTCCATATCGATGAAATTTTAACATTTAATCTTTTGACTCCAAACAACTGTTGGATGTGAATTAAGTCTTTTTCAACTAAAATAAGTGTGTTTAAAGTCATTTATGTGCCTGAAATTGGTCAAAATTGAAGCTTTTGTGTAAGCAAAACTCTGTAAAAATGGCAATTTTGGTCACTCTGATGGGTTAAAAAGTGGTTATTCAACATGAGGCACGATCTATTCGACATTTTGAATCATTTTTGGTATAGTCCGAAAAATTCATTTTCTGATGAAAAACGATGACTCCGGACCTGTCGAACGTCCCCAAAATGGTCCATATCGATGAAATTTTAACATTTAATCTTTTGAACTCCAAACGACTGTTGGATGTGAATTATGACTTTTTCAACTAAAATAAGTGTGTTTAAAGTCATTTATGTGCCTGAAATTGGTCAAAATTGAAGCTTTTGTGTAAGCAAAACTCTGTAAAAATGGCAATTTTGGTCACTCTGAGGGGTTAAAAAGTGGTTATTCAACATGAGGCACGATCAATTTGACATTTTGAATCATTTTTGGTATAGTCCGAAAAATTCATTTTCTGATGAAAAACGATGACTCCGGACCTGTCGAACGTCCCCAAAATGGTCCATATCGATGAAATTTTAACATTTAATCTTTTGACTCCAAACGACTGTTGGATGTGAATTAAGTCTTTTTCAACTAAAATAAGTGTGTTTAAAGTCATTTATGTGCCTGAAATTGGTCAAAAATTGAAGCTTTTGTGTAAGCAAAACTCAGTAAAAATGGCAATTTTGGTCACTCTGAGGGGTTAAAAAGTGGTTATTCAACATGAGGCACGATCCATTTGACATTTTGAATCATTTTTGGTATAGTCCGAAAAATTCATTTTCTGATGAAAAACGATGACTCCGGACCTGTCGAACGTCCCCAAAATGGTCCATATCGATGAAATTTTAACATTTAATCTTTTGACTCCAAACGACTGTTGGATGTGAATTATGACTTTTTCAACTAAAATAAGTGCGTTTAAAGTCATTTATGTGCCTGAAATTGGTCAAAATTGAAGCTTTTGTGTAAGCAAAACTCTGTAAAAATGGCAATTTTGGTCACTCTGAGGGGTTAAAAAGTGGTTATTCAACATGAGGCAAGATCCATTTGACATTTTGAATCATTTTTGGTACAGTCCGAAAAATTAATTTTTTGATGAAAAACGATGACTCCGGACCTGTCGAACATCCCCAAAATGGTCCATATCGATGAAATTTTAACATTTAATCTTTTGACTCCAAACGACTGTTGGATGTGAATTATGACTTTTTCAAATAAAATAAGTGTGTTTAAAGTCATTTATGTGCCTGAAATTGGTCAAAATTGAAGCTTTTGAGTAAGCAAAACTCTGTAAAAATGGCAATTTTGGTCACTCTGAGGGGTTAAAAAGTGGTTATTCAACATGAGGCACGATCAATTTGACATTTTGAATCATTTTTGGTATAGTCCGAAAAATTTATTTTCTGATGAAAAACGATGACTCCGGACCTGTCGAACGTCCCCAAAATGGTCCATATCGATGAAATTTTAACATTTAATCTTTTGACTCCAAACGACTGTTGGATGTGAATTAAGTCTTTTTCAACTAAAATAAGTGTGTTTAAAGTAATTTATGTGCCTGAAATTGGTCAAAATTGAAGCTTTTGTGTAAGCAAAACTCTGTAAAAATGGCAATTTTGGTCACTCTGAGGGGTTAAAAAGTGGTTATTCAACCTGAGGCACCATCACTTTGACATTTTGAATCATTTTTGGTACAGATCGAAAAATTCATTTTCTGATGAAAAACGATGACTCCGGACCTGTCGAACGTCCCCAAAATGGTCCATATCGATGAAATTTTAACATTTAATCTTTTGACTCCAAACAACTGTTGGATGTGAATTAAGTCTTTTTCAACTAAAATAAGTGTGTTTAAAGACATTTATGTGCCTGAAATTGGTCAAAATTGAAGCTTTTGTGTAAGCAAAACTCTGTAAAAATGGCAATTTTGGTCACTCTGATGGGTTAAAAAGTGGTTATTCAACATGAGGCACGATCCATTTGACATTTTGAATCATTTTTGGTATAGTCCGAAAAATTCATTTTCTGATGAAAAACGATGACTCCGGACCTGTCGAACGTCCCCAAAATGGTCCATATCGATGACATTTTAACATTTAATCCTTTGACTCCAAACGACTGTTGGATGTGAATTATGACTTTTTCAACTAAAATAAGTGCGTTTAAAGTCATTTATGTGCCTGAAATTGGTCAAAATTGAAGCTTTTGTGTAAGCAAAACTCTGTAAAAATGGCAATTTTGGTCACTCTGAGGGGTTAAAAAGTGGTTATTCAACATGAGGCAAGATCCATTTGACATTTTGAATCATTTTTGGTACAGTCCGAAAAATTAATTTTTTGATGAAAAACGATGACTCCGGACCTGTCGAACATCCCCAAAATGGTCCATATCGATGAAATTTTAACATTTAATCTTTTGACTCCAAACGACTGTTGGATGTGAATTATGACTTTTTCAAATAAAATAAGTGTGTTTAAAGTCATTTATGTGCCTGAAATTGGTCAAAATTGAAGCTTTTGAGTAAGCAAAACTCTGTAAAAATGGCAATTTTGGTCACTCTGAGGGGTTAAAAAGTGGTTATTCAACATGAGGCACGATCAATTTGACATTTTGAATCATTTTTGGTATAGTCCGAAAAATTCATTTTCTGATGAAAAACGATGACTCCGGACCTGTCGAACGTCCCCAAAATGGTCCATATCGATGAAATTTTAACATTTAATCTTTTGACTCCAAACGACTGTTGGATGTGAATTAAGTCTTTTTCAACTAAAATAAGTGTGTTTAAAGTAATTTATGTGCCTGAAATTGGTCAAAATTGAAGCTTTTGTGTAAGCAAAACTCTGTAAAAATGGCAATTTTGGTCACTCTGAGGGGTTAAAAAGTGGTTATTCAACATGAGGCAAGATCCATTTGACATTTTGAATCATTTTTGGTACAGTCCGAAAAATTAATTTTCTGATGAAAAACGATGACTCCGGACCTGTCGAACGTACCCAAAATGGTCTATATCGATGAAATTTTAACATTTAATCTTTTGATTCCAAACAACTGTTGGATGTGAATTAAGTCTTTTTCAACTAAAATAAGTGTGTTTAAAGTCATTTATGTGCCTGAAATTGGTCAAAATTGAAGCTTTTGTGTAAGCAAAACTCTGTAAAAATGGCAATTTTGGTCACTCTGAGGGGTTAAAAAGTGGTTATTCAACATGAGGCACGATCCATTTGACATTTTGAATCATTTTTGGTATAGTCCGAAAAATTCATTTTCTGATGAAAAACGATGACTCCGGACCTGTCGAACGTCCCCAAAATGGTCCATATCGATGAAATTTTAACATTTAATCTTTTGACTCCAAACGACTGTTGGATGTGAATTATGACTTTTTCAACTAAAATAAGTGTGTTTAAAGTCATTTATGTGCCTGAAATTGGTCAAAATTGAAGCTTTTGTGTAAGCAAAACTCTGTAAAAATGGCAATTTTGGTCACTCTGAGGGGTTAAAAAGTGGTTATTCAACATGAGGCACGATCCATTTGACATTTTGAATCATTTTTGGTACAGTCCGAAAAATTAATTTTTTGATGAAAAACGATGACTCCGGACCTGTCGAACATCCCCAAAATGGTCCATATCGATGAAATTTTAACATTTAATCTTTTGACTCCAAACGACTGTTGGATGTGAATTAAGTCTTTTTCAACTAAAATAAGTGTGTTTAAAGTAATTTATGTGCCTGAAATTGGTCAAAATTGAAGCTTTTGTGTAAGAAAAACTCTGTAAAAAAGGCAATTTTGGTCACTCTGAGGGGTTAAAAAGTGGTTATTCAACCTGAGGCACCATCACTTTGACATTTTGAATCATTTTCTGGTACAGTCCGAAAAATGCATTTTCTGATGAAAAACGATGACTCCGGACCTGTACGTCCCCAAAATGGTCCATATCGATGAAATTTTAACATTTAATCTTTTGACTCCAAACGACTGTTGGATGTGAATTAAGTCTTTTTCAACTAAAATAAGTGTGTTTAAAGTAATTTATGTGCCTGAAATTGGTCAAAATTGAAGCTTTTGTGTAAGCAAAACTCTGTAAAAATGGCAATTTTGGTCACTCTGAGGGGTTAAAAAGTGGTTATTCAACATGAGGCACGATCCATTTGACATTTTGAATCATTTTTGGTATAGTCCGAAAAATTCATTTTCTGATGAAAAACGATGACTCCGGACCTGTCGAACGTCCCCAAAATGGTCCATATCGATGACATTTTAACATTTAATCCTTTGACTCCAAACGACTGTTGGATGTGAATTATGACTTTTTCAACTAAAATAAGTGCGTTTAAAGTCATTTATGTGCCTGAAATTGGTCAAAATTGAAGCTTTTGTGTAAGCAAAACTCTGTAAAAATGGCAATTTTGGTCACTCTGAGGGGTTAAAAAGTGGTTTTTCAACATGAGGCAAGATCCATTTGACATTTTGAATCATTTTTGGTACAGTGCGAAAAATTAATTTTTTGATGAAAAACGATGACTCCGGACCTGTCGAACATCCCCAAAATAGTCCATATCGATGAAATTTTAACATTTAATCTTTTGACTCCAAACGACTGTTGGATGTGAATTATGACTTTTTCAAATAAAATAAGTGTGTTTAAAGTCATTTATGTGCCTGAAATTGGTCAAAATTGAAGCTTTTGAGTAAGCAAAACTCTGTAAAAATGGCAATTTTGGTCACTCTGAGGGGTTAAAAAGTGGTTATTCAACATGAGGCACGATCAATTTGACATTTTGAATCATTTTTGGTATAGTCCGAAAAATTCATTTTCTGATGAAAAACGATGACTCCGGACCTGTCGAACGTCCCCAAAATGGTCCATATCGATGAAATTTTAACATTTAATCTTTTGACTCCAAACGACTGTTGGATGTGAATTAAGTCTTTTTCAACTAAAATAAGTGTGTTTAAAGTAATTTATGTGCCTGAAATTGGTCAAAATTGAAGCTTTTGTGTAAGAAAAACTCTGTAAAAAAGGCAATTTTGGTCACTCTGAGGGGTTAAAAAGTGGTTATTCAACCTGAGGCACCATCACTTTGACATTTTGAATCATTTTCTGGTACAGTCCGAAAAATGCATTTTCTGATGAAAAACGATGACTCCGGACCTGTCGAATGTCCCCAAAATGGTCCATATCGATGAAATTTTAACATTTAATCTTTTGACTCCAAACAACTGTTGGATGTGAATTAAGTCTTTTTCAACTAAAATAAGTGTGTTTAAAGTCATTTATGTGCCTGAAATTGGTCAAAATTGAAGCTTTTGTGTAAGCAAAACTCTGTAAAAATGGCAATTTTGGTCACTCTGATGGGTTAAAAAGTGGTTATTCAACATGAGGCACGATCTATTCGACATTTTGAATCATTTTTGGTATAGTCCGAAAAATTCATTTTCTGATGAAAAACGATGACTCCGGACCTGTCGAACGTCCCCAAAATGGTCCATATCGATGAAATTTTAACATTTAATCTTTTGACTCCAAACGACTGTTGGATGTGAATTATGACTTTTTCAACTAAAATAAGTGTGTTTAAAGTCATTTATGTGCCTGAAATTGGTCAAAATTGAAGCTTTTGTGTAAGCAAAACTCTGTAAAAATGGCAATTTTGGTCACTCTGAGGGGTTAAAAAGTGGTTATTCAACATGAGGCACGATCAAATTGACATTTTGAATCATTTTTGGTATAGTCCAAAAAATTCATTTTCTGATGAAAAACGATGACTCCGGACCCGTCGAACGTCCCCAAAATGGTCCATATCGATGAAATTTTAACATTTAATCTTTTGACTCCAAACAACTGTTGGATGTGAATTATGACTTTTTCAACTAAAATAAGTGTGTTTAAAGTCATTTATGTGCCTGAAATTGGTCAAAATTGAAGCTTTTGTGTAAGCAAAACTCTGTTAAAAATGGCAATTTTGGTCACTCTGAGGGGTTAAAAAGTGGTTATTCAACATGAGGCAAGATCCATTTGACATTTTGAATCATTTTTGGTACAGTCCGAAAAATTCATTTTCTGATGAAAAACGATGACTCCAGACCTGTCGAACGTACCCAAAATGGTCCATATCGATGAAATTTTAACATTTAATCTTTTGACTCCAAACAACTGTTGGATGTGAATTAAGCCTTTTTCAACTAAAATAAGTGTGTTTAAAGTCATTTATGTGCCTGAAATTGGTCAAAATTGAAGCTTTTGTGTAGGCAAAACTCTGTAAAAATGGCAATTTTGGTCACTCTGAGGGGTTAAAAAGTGGTTATTCAACATGAGGCAAGATCCATTTGACATTTTGAATCATTTTTGGTACAGTCCGAAAAATTAATTTTTTGATGAAAAACGATGACTCCGGACCTGTCGAACATCCCCAAAATGGTCCATATCGATGAAATTTTAACATTTAATCTTTTGACTCCAAACGACTGTTGGAGTTGAATTATGACTTTTTCAAATAAAATAAGTGTGTTTAAAGTCATTTATGTGCCTGAAATTGGTCAAAATTGAAGCTTTTGAGTAAGCAAAACTCTGTAAAAATGGCAATTTTGGTCACTCTGAGGGGTTAAAAAGTGGTTATTCAACATGAGGCACGATCAATTTGACATTTTGAATCATTTTTGGTATAGTCCGAAAAATTCATTTTCTGATGAAAAACGATGACTCCGGACCTGTCAAACGTCCCCAAAATGGTCCATATCGATGAAATTTTAACATTTAATCTTTTGACTCCAAACGACTGTTGGATGTGAATTAAGTCTTTTTCAACTAAAATAAGTGTGTTTAAAGTAATTTATGTGCCTGAAATTGGTCAAAATTGAAGCTTTTGTGTAAGCAAAACTCTGTAAAAATGGCAATTTTGGTCACTCTGAGGGGTTAAAAAGTGGTTATTCAACATGAGGCACGATCCATTTGACATTTTGAATCATTTTTGGTATAGTCCGAAAAATTCATTTTCTGATGAAAAACGATGACTCCGGACCTGTCGAACGTCCCCAAAATGGTCCATATCGATGACATTTTAACATTTAATCCTTTGACTCCAAACGACTGTTGGATGTGAATTATGACTTTTTCAACTAAAATAAGTGTGTTTAAAGTCATTTATGTGCCTGAAATTGGTCAAAATTGAAGCTTTTGAGTAAGCAAAACTCTGTAAAAATGGCAATTTTGGTCACTCTGAGGGGTTAAAAAGTGGTTATTCAACATGAGGCACGATCAATTTGACATTTTGAATCATTTTTGGTATAGTCCGAAAAATTCATTTTCTGATGAAAAACGATGACTCCGGACCTGTCGAACGTCCCCAAAATGGTCCATATCGATGAAATTTTAACATTTAATCTTTTGACTCCAAACGACTGTTGGATGTGAATTAAGTCTTTTTCAACTAAAATAAGTGTGTTTAAAGTAATTTATGTGCCTGAAATTGGTCAAAATTGAAGCTTTTGTGTAAGCAAAACTCTGTAAAAATGGCAATTTTGGTCACTCTGAGGGGTTAAAAAGTGGTTATTCAACATGAGGCACGATCCATTTGACATTTTGAATCATTTTTGGTATAGTCCGAAAAATTCATTTTCTGATGAAAAACGATGACTCCGGACCTGTCGAACGTCCCCAAAATGGTCCATATCGATGACATTTTAACATTTAATCCTTTGACTCCAAACGACTGTTGGATGTGAATTATGACTTTTTCAACTAAAATAAGTGCGTTTAAAGTCATTTATGTGCCTGAAATTGGTCAAAATTGAAGCTTTTGTGTAAGCAAAACTCTGTAAAAATGGCAATTTTGGTCACTCTGAGGGGTTAAAAAGTGGTTTTTCAACATGAGGCAAGATCCATTTGACATTTTGAATCATTTTTGGTACAGTGCGAAAAATTAATTTTTTGATGAAAAACGATGACTCCGGACCTGTCGAACATCCCCAAAATGGTCCATATCGATGAAATTTTAACATTTAATCTTTTGACTCCAAACGACTGTTGGATGTGAATTATGACTTTTTCAAATAAAATAAGTGTGTTTAAAGTCATTTATGTGCCTGAAATTGGTCAAAATTGAAGCTTTTGAGTAAGCAAAACTCTGTAAAAATGGCAATTTTGGTCACTCTGAGGGGTTAAAAAGTGGTTATTCAACATGAGGCACGATCAATTTGACATTTTGAATCATTTTTGGTATAGTCCGAAAAATTCATTTTCTGATGAAAAACGATGACTCCGGACCTGTCGAACGTCCCCAAAATGGTCCATATCGATGAAATTTTAACATTTAATCTTTTGACTCCAAACGACTGTTGGATGTGAATTAAGTCTTTTTCAACTAAAATAAGTGTGTTTAAAGTAATTTATGTGCCTGAAATTGGTCAAAATTGAAGCTTTTGTGTAAGCAAAACTCTGTAAAAATGGCAATTTTGGTCACTCTGAGGGGTTAAAAAGTGGTTATTCAACCTGAGGCACGATCCATTTGACATTTTGAATCATTTTTGGTACAGTCCGAAAAATTCATTTTCTGATGAAAAACGATGACTCCGGACCTGTCGAACGTCCCCAAAATGGTCCATATCGATGACATTTTAACATTTAATCTTTTGACTCCAAACGACTGTTGGATGTGAATTAAGTCTTTTTCAACTAAAATAAGTGTGTTTAAAGTCATTTATGTGCCTGAAATTGGTCAAAATTGAAGCTTTTGAGTAAGCAAAACTCTGTAAAAATGGCAATTTTGGTCACTCTGAGGGGTTAAAAAGTGGTTATTCAACATGAGGCACGATCAATTTGACATTTTGAATCATTTTTGGTATAGTCCGAAAAATTCATTTTCTGATGAAAAACGATGACTCCGGACCTGTCGAACGTCCCCAAAATGGTCCATATCGATGAAATTTTAACATTTAATCTTTTGACTCCAAACGACTGTTGGATGTGAATTAAGTCTTTTTCAACTAAAATAAGTGTGTTTAAAGTAATTTATGTGCCTGAAATTGGTCAAAATTGAAGCTTTTGTGTAAGCAAAACTCTGTAAAAATGGCAATTTTGGTCACTCTGAGGGGTTAAAAAGTGGTTATTCAACATGAGGCACGATCCATTTGACATTTTGAATCATTTTTGGTATAGTCCGAAAAATTCATTTTCTGATGAAAAACGATGACTCCGGACCTGTCGAACGTCCCCAAAATGGTCCATATCGATGAAATTTTAACATTTAATCTTTTGACTCCAAACGACTGTTGGATGTGAATTAAGTCTTTTTCAACTAAAATAAGTGTGTTTAAAGTAATTTATGTGCCTGAAATTGGTCAAAATTGAAGCTTTTGTGTAAGCAAAACTCTGTAAAAATGGCAATTTTGGTCACTCTGAGGGGTTAAAAAGTGGTTATTCAACATGAGGCACGATCCATTTGACATTTTGAATCATTTTTGGTATAGTCCGAAAAATTCATTTTCTGATGAAAAACGATGACTCCGGACCTGTCGAACGTCCCCAAAATGGTCCATATCGATGACATTTTAACATTTAATCCTTTGACTCCAAACGACTGTTGGATGTGAATTATGACTTTTTCAACTAAAATAAGTGCGTTTAAAGTCATTTATGTGCCTGAAATTGGTCAAAATTGAAGCTTTTGTGTAAGCAAAACTCTGTAAAAATGGCAATTTTGGTCACTCTGAGGGGTTAAAAAGTGGTTTTTCAACATGAGGCAAGATCCATTTGACATTTTGAATCATTTTTGGTACAGTGCGAAAAATTAATTTTTTGATGAAAAACGATGACTCCGGACCTGTCGAACATCCCCAAAATAGTCCATATCGATGAAATTTTAACATTTAATCTTTTGACTCCAAACGACTGTTGGATGTGAATTATGACTTTTTCAAATAAAATAAGTGTGTTTAAAGTCATTTATGTGCCTGAAATTGGTCAAAATTGAAGCTTTTGAGTAAGCAAAACTCTGTAAAAATGGCAATTTTGGTCACTCTGAGGGGTTAAAAAGTGGTTATTCAACATGAGGCACGATCAATTTGACATTTTGAATCATTTTTGGTATAGTCCGAAAAATTCATTTTCTGATGAAAAACGATGACTCCGGACCTGTCGAACGTCCCCAAAATGGTCCATATCGATGAAATTTTAACATTTAATCTTTTGACTCCAAACGACTGTTGGATGTGAATTAAGTCTTTTTCAACTAAAATAAGTGTGTTTAAAGTAATTTATGTGCCTGAAATTGGTCAAAATTGAAGCTTTTGTGTAAGCAAAACTCTGTAAAAATGGCAATTTTGGTCACTCTGAGGGGTTAAAAAGTGGTTATTCAACCTGAGGCACGATCCATTTGACATTTTGAATCATTTTTGGTACAGTCCGAAAAATTCATTTTCTGATGAAAAACGATGACTCCGGACCTGTCGAACGTCCCCAAAATGGTCCATATCGATGACATTTTAACATTTAATCTTTTGACTCCAAACGACTGTTGGATGTGAATTAAGTCTTTTTCAACTAAAATAAGTGTGTTTAAAGTCATTTATGTGCCTGAAATTGGTCAAAATTGAAGCTTTTGAGTAAGCAAAACTCTGTAAAAATGGCAATTTTGGTCACTCTGAGGGGTTAAAAAGTGGTTATTCAACATGAGGCACGATCAATTTGACATTTTGAATCATTTTTGGTATAGTCCGAAAAATTCATTTTCTGATGAAAAACGATGACTCCGGACCTGTCGAACGTCCCCAAAATGGTCCATATCGATGAAATTTTAACATTTAATCTTTTGACTCCAAACGACTGTTGGATGTGAATTAAGTCTTTTTCAACTAAAATAAGTGTGTTTAAAGTAATTTATGTGCCTGAAATTGGTCAAAATTGAAGCTTTTGTGTAAGCAAAACTCTGTAAAAATGGCAATTTTGGTCACTCTGAGGGGTTAAAAAGTGGTTATTCAACATGAGGCACGATCCATTTGACATTTTGAATCATTTTTGGTATAGTCCGAAAAATTCATTTTCTGATGAAAAACGATGACTCCGGACCTGTCGAACGTCCCCAAAATGGTCCATATCGATGACATTTTAACATTTAATCCTTTGACTCCAAACGACTGTTGGATGTGAATTATGACTTTTTCAACTAAAATAAGTGCGTTTAAAGTCATTTATGTGCCTGAAATTGGTCAAAATTGAAGCTTTTGTGTAAGCAAAACTCTGTAAAAATGGCAATTTTGGTCACTCTGAGGGGTTAAAAAGTGGTTATTCAACATGAGGCAAGATCCATTTGACATTTTGAATCATTTTTGGTACAGTCCGAAAAATTAATTTTTTGATGAAAAACGATGACTCCGGACCTGTCGAACATCCCCAAAATGGTCCATATCGATGAAATTTTAACATTTAATCTTTTGACTCCAAACGACTGTTGGATGTGAATTATGACTTTTTCAAATAAAATAAGTGTGTTTAAAGTCATTTATGTGCCTGAAATTGGTCAAAATTGAAGCTTTTGAGTAAGCAAAACTCTGTAAAAATGGCAATTTTGGTCACTCTGAGGGGTTAAAAAGTGGTTATTCAACATGAGGCACGATCAATTTGACATTTTGAATCATTTTTGGTATAGTCCGAAAAATTCATTTTCTGATGAAAAACGATGACTCCGGACCTGTCGAACGTCCCCAAAATGGTCCATATCGATGAAATTTTAACATTTAATCTTTTGACTCCAAACGACTGTTGGATGTGAATTAAGTCTTTTTCAACTAAAATAAGTGTGTTTAAAGTAATTTATGTGCCTGAAATTGGTCAAAATTGAAGCTTTTGTGTAAGCAAAACTCTGTAAAAATGGCAATTTTGGTCACTCTGAGGGGTTAAAAAGTGGTTATTCAACCTGAGGCACGATCCATTTGACATTTTGAATCATTTTTGGTACAGTCCGAAAAATTCATTTTCTGATGAAAAACGATGACTCCGGACCTGTCGAACGTCCCCAAAATGGTCCATATCGATGAAATTTTAACATTTAATCTTTTGACTCCAAACAACTGTTGGATGTGAATTAAGTCTTTTTCAACTAAAATAAGTGTGTTTAAAGTCATTTATGTGCCTGAAATTGGTCAAAATTGAAGCTTTTGAGTAAGCAAAACTCTGTAAAAATGGCAATTTTGGTCACTCTGAGGGGTTAAAAAGTGGTTATTCAACATGAGGCACGATCAATTTGACATTTTGAATCATTTTTGGTACAGTCCGAAAAAAAAATTTTTTGATGAAAAACGATGACTCCGGACCTGTCGAACATCCCCAAAATGGTCCATATCGATGAAATTTTAACATTTAATCTTTTGACTCCAAACGACTGTTGGATGTGAATTATGACTTTTTCAAATAAAATAAGTGTGTTTAAAGTCATTTATGTGCCTGAAATTGGTCAAAATTGAAGCTTTTGAGTAAGCAAAACTCTGTAAAAATGGCAATTTTGGTCACTCTGAGGGGTTAAAAAGTGGTTATTCAACATGAGGCACGATCAATTTGACATTTTGAATCATTTTTGGTATAGTCCGAAAAATTCATTTTCTGATGAAAAACGATGACTCCGGACCTGTCGAACGTCCCCAAAATGGTCCATATCGATGACATTTTAACATTTAATCCTTTGACTCCAAACGACTGTTGGATGTGAATTATGACTTTTTCAACTAAAATAAGTGCGTTTAAAGTCATTTATGTGCCTGAAATTGGTCAAAATTGAAGCTTTTGTGTAAGCAAAACTCTGTAAAAATGGCAATTTTGGTCACTCTGAGGGGTTAAAAAGTGGTTATTCAACATGAGGCAAGATCCATTTGACATTTTGAATCATTTTTGGTACAGTCCGAAAAATTAATTTTTTGATGAAAAACGATGACTCCGGACCTGTCGAACATCCCCAAAATGGTCCATATCGATGAAATTTTAACATTTAATCTTTTGACTCCAAACGACTGTTGGATGTGAATTATGACTTTTTCAACTAAAATAAGTGTGTTTAAAGTCATTTATGTGCCTGAAATTGGTCAAAATTGAAGCTTTTGTGTAAGCAAAACTCTGTAAAAATGGCAATTTTGGTCACTCTGAGGGGTTAAAAAGTGGTTATTCAACATGAGGCACGATCAATTTGACATTTTGAATCATTTTTGGTATAGTCCGAAAAATTCATTTTCTGATGAAAAACGATGACTCCGGACCTGTCGAACGTCCCCAAAATGGTCCATATCGATGAAATTTTAACATTTAATCTTTTGACTCCAAACGACTGTTGGATGTGAATTAAGTCTTTTTCAACTAAAATAAGTGTGTTTAAAGTAATTTATGTGCCTGAAATTAGTCAAAATTGAAGCTTTTGTGTAAGCAAAACTCTGTAAAAATGGCAATTTTGGTCACTCTGAGGGGTTAAAAAGTGGTTATTCAACATGAGGCAAGATCCATTTGACATTTTGAATCATTTTTGGTACAGTCCGAAAAATTAATTTTCTGATGAAAAACGATGACTCCGGACCTGTCGAACGTACCCAAAATGGTCTATATCGATGAAATTTTAACATTTAATCTTTTGATTCCAAACAACTGTTGGATGTGAATTAAGTCTTTTTCAACTAAAATAAGTGTGTTTAAAGTCATTTATGTGCCTGAAATTGATCAAAATTGAAGCTTTTGTGTAAGCAAAACTCTGTAAAAATGGCAATTTTGGTCACTCTGAGGGGTTAAAAAGTGGTTATTCAACATGAGGCACGATCCATTTGACATTTTGAATCATTTTTGGTATAGTCCGAAAAATTCATTTTCTGATGAAAAACGATGACTCCGGACCTGTCGAACGTCCCCAAAATGGTCCATATCGATGAAATTTTAACATTTAATCTTTTGACTCCAAACGACTGTTGGATGTGAATTATGACTTTTTCAACTAAAATAAGTGTGTTTAAAGTCATTTATGTGCCTGAAATTGGTCAAAATTGAAGCTTTTGTGTAAGCAAAACTCTGTAAAAATGGCAATTTTGGTCACTCTGAGGGGTTAAAAAGTGGTTATTCAACATGAGGCACGATCCATTTGACATTTTGAATCATTTTTGGTACAGTCCGAAAAATTAATTTTTTGATGAAAAACGATGACTCCGGACCTGTCGAACATCCCCAAAATGGTCCATATCGATGAAATTTTAACATTTAATCTTTTGACTCCAAACGACTGTTGGATGTGAATTAAGTCTTTTTCAACTAAAATAAGTGTGTTTAAAGTAATTTATGTGCCTGAAATTGGTCAAAATTGAAGCTTTTGTGTAAGAAAAACTCTGTAAAAAAGGCAATTTTGGTAACTCTGAGGGGTTAAAAAGTGGTTATTCAACCTGAGGCACCATCACTTTGACATTTTGAATCATTTTCTGGTACAGTCCGAAAAATGCATTTTCTGATGAAAAACGATGACTCCGGACCTGTCGAATGTCCCCAAAATGGTCCATATCGATGAAATTTTAACATTTAATCTTTTGACTCCAAACAACTGTTGGATGTGAATTAAGTCTTTTTCAACTAAAATAAGTGTGTTTAAAGTCATTTATGTGCCTGAAATTGGTCAAAATTGAAGCTTTTGTGTAAGCAAAACTCTGTAAAAATGGCAATTTTGGTCACTCTGATGGGTTAAAAAGTGGTTATTCAACATGAGGCACGATCTATTCGACATTTTGAATCATTTTTGGTATAGTCCGAAAAATTCATTTTCTGATGAAAAACGATGACTCCGGACCTGTCGAACGTCCCCAAAATGGTCCATATCGATGAAATTTTAACATTTAATCTTTTGACTCCAAACGACTGTTGGATGTGAATTATGACTTTTTCAACTAAAATAAGTGTGTTTAAAGTCATTTATGTGCCTGAAATTGGTCAAAATTGAAGCTTTTGTGTAAGCAAAACTCTGTAAAAATGGCAATTTTGGTCACTCTGAGGGGTTAAAAAGTGGTTATTCAACATGAGGCACGATCCATTTGACATTTTGAATCATTTTTGGTACAGTCCGAAAAATTAATTTTTTGATGAAAAACGATGACTCCGGACCTGTCGAACATCCCCAAAATGGTCCATATCGATGAAATTTTAACATTTAATCTTTTGACTCCAAACGACTGTTGGATGTGAATTAAGTCTTTTTCAACTAAAATAAGTGTGTTTAAAGTAATTTATGTGCCTGAAATTGGTCAAAATTGAAGCTTTTGTGTAAGCAAAACTCTGTAAAAAAGGCAATTTTGGTCACTCTGAGGGGTTAAAAAGTGGTTATTCAACCTGAGGCACCATCACTTTGACATTTTGAATCATTTTTTGGTACAGTCCGAAAAATGCATTTTCTGATGAAAAACGATGACTCCGGACCTGTCGAATGTCCCCAAAATGGTCCATATCGATGAAATTTTAACATTTAATCTTTTGACTCCAAACAACTGTTGGATGTGAATTAAGTCTTTTTCAACTAAAATAAGTGTGTTTAAAGTCATTTATGTGCCTGAAATTGGTCAAAATTGAAGCTTTTGTGTAAGCAAAACTCTGTAAAAATTGCAATTTTGGTCACTCTGAGGGGTTAAAAAGTGGTTATTCAACATGAGGCACGATCCATTTGACATTTTGAATCATTTTTGGTACAGTCCGAAAAATTAATTTTTTGATGAAAAACGATGACTCCGGACCTGTCGAACATCCCCAAAATGGTCCATATCGATGAAATTTTAACATTTAATCTTTTGACTCCAAACGACTGTTGGATGTGAATTAAGTCTTTTTCAACTAAAATAAGTGTGTTTAAAGTAATTTATGTGCCTGAAATTGGTCAAAATTGAAGCTTTTGTGTAAGAAAAACTCTGTAAAAAAGGCAATTTTGGTCACTCTGAGGGGTTAAAAAGTGGTTATTCAACCTGAGGCACCATCACTTTGACATTTTGAATTATTTTCTGGTACAGTCCGAAAAATGCATTTTCTGATGAAAAACGATGACTCCGGACCTGTCGAATGTCCCCAAAATGGTCCATATCGATGAAATTTTAACATTTAATCTTTTGACTCCAAACAACTGTTGGATGTGAATTAAGTCTTTTTCAACTAAAATAAGTGTGTTTAAAGTCATTTATGTGCCTGAAATTGGTCAAAATTGAAGCTTTTGTGTAAGCAAAACTCTGTAAAAATGGCAATTTTGGTCACTCTGATGGGTTAAAAAGTGGTTATTCAACATGAGGCACGATCTATTCGACATTTTGAATCATTTTTGGTATAGTCCGAAAAATTCATTTTCTGATGAAAAACGATGACTCCGGACCTGTCGAACGTCCCCAAAATGGTCCATATCGATGAAATTTTAACATTTAATCTTTTGACTCCAAACGACTGTTGGATGTGAATTATGACTTTTTCAACTAAAATAAGTGTGTTTAAAGTCATTTATGTGCCTGAAATTGGTCAAAATTGAAGCTTTTGTGTAAGCAAAACTCTGTAAAAATGGCAATTTTGGTCACTCTGAGGGGTTAAAAAGTGGTTATTCAACATGAGGCAAGATCCATTTGACATTTTGAATCATTTTTGGTACAGTCCGAAAAATTAATTTTTTGATGAAAAACGATGACTCCGGACCTGTCGAACATCCCCAAAATGGTCCATATCGATGAAATTTTAACATTTAATCTTTTGACTCCAAACGACTGTTGGATGTGAATTATGACTTTTTCAAATAAAATAAGTGTGTTTAAAGTCATTTATGTGCCTGAAATTGGTCAAAATTGAAGCTTTTGAGTAAGCAAAACTCTGTAAAAATGGCAATTTTGGTCACTCTGAGGGGTTAAAAAGTGGTTATTCAACATGAGGCACGATCAATTTGACATTTTGAATCATTTTTGGTATAGTCCGAAAAATTCATTTTCTGATGAAAAACGATGACTCCGGACCTGTCGAACGTCCCCAAAATGGTCCATATCGATGAAATTTTAACATTTAATCTTTTGACTCCAAACGACTGTTGGATGTGAATTAAGTCTTTTTCAACTAAAATAAGTGTGTTTAAAGTCATTTATGTGCCTGAAATTGGTCAAAATTGAAGCTTTTGTGTAAGCAAAACTCTGTAAAAATGGCAATTTTGGTCACTCTGATGGGTTAAAAAGTGGTTATTCAACATGAGGCACGATCCATTTGACATTTTGAATCATTTTTGGTACAGTCCGAAAAATAAATTTTTTGATGAAAAACGATGACTCCGGACCTGTCGAACATCCCCAAAATGGTCCATATCGATGAAATTTTAACATTTAATCTTTTGACTCCAAACGACTGTTGGATGTGAATTATGACTTTTTCAAATAAAATAAGTGCGTTTAAAGTCATTTATGTGCCTGAAATTGGTCAAAATTGAAGCTTTTGTGTAAGCAAAACTCTGTAAAAATGGCAATTTTGGTCACTCTGAGGGGTTAAAAAGTGGTTATTCAACATGAGGCAAGATCCATTTGACATTTTGAATCATTTTTGGTACAGTCCGAAAAATTAATTTTTTGATGAAAAACGATGACTCCGGACCTGTCGAACATCCCCAAAATGGTCCATATCGATGAAATTTTAACATTTAATCTTTTGACTCCAAACGACTGTTGGATGTGAATTATGACTTTTTCAAATAAAATAAGTGTGTTTAAAGTCATTTATGTGCCTGAAATTGGTCAAAATTGACGCTTTTGAGTAAGCAAAACTCTGTAAAAATGGCAATTTTGGTCACTCTGAGGGGTTAAAAAGTGGTTATTCAACATGAGGCACGATCAATTTGACATTTTGAATCATTTTTGGTATAGTCCGAAAAATTCATTTTCTGATGAAAAACGATGACTCCGGACCTGTCGAACGTCCCCAAAATGGTCCATATCGATAAAATTTTAACATTTAATCTTTTGACTCCAAACGACTGTTGGATGTGAATTAAGTCTTTTTCAACTAAAATAAGTGTGTTTAAAGTAATTTATGTGCCTGAAATTGGTCAAAATTGAAGCTTTTGTGTAAGCAAAACTCTGTAAAAATGGCAATTTTGGTCACTCTGAGGGGTTAAAAAGTGGTTATTCAACATGAGGCACGATCCATTTGACATTTTGAATCATTTTTGGTACAGTCCGAAAAATTAATTTTTTGATGAAAAACGATGACTCCGGACCTGTCGAACATCCCCAAAATGGTCCATATCGATGAAATTTTAACATTTAATCTTTTGACTCCAAACGACTGTTGGATGTGAATTAAGTCTTTTTCAACTAAAATAAGTGTGTTTAAAGTAATTTATGTGCCTGAAATTGGTCAAAATTGAAGCTTTTGTGTAAGCAAAACTCTGTAAAAAAGGCAATTTTGGTCACTCTGAGGGGTTAAAAAGTGGTTATTCAACCTGAGGCACCATCACTTTGACATTTTGAATCATTTTTTGGTACAGTCCGAAAAATGCATTTTCTGATGAAAAACGATGACTCCGGACCTGTCGAATGTCCCCAAAATGGTCCATATCGATGAAATTTTAACATTTAATCTTTTGACTCCAAACAACTGTTGGATGTGAATTAAGTCTTTTTCAACTAAAATAAGTGTGTTTAAAGTCATTTATGTGCCTGAAATTGGTCAAAATTGAAGCTTTTGTGTAAGCAAAACTCTGTAAAAATGGCAATTTTGGTCACTCTGAGGGGTTAAAAAGTGGTTATTCAACATGAGGCACGATCCATTTGACATTTTGAATCATTTTTGGTACAGTCCGAAAAATTAATTTTTTGATGAAAAACGATGACTCCGGACCTGTCGAACATCCCCAAAATGGTCCATATCGATGAAATTTTAACATTTAATCTTTTGACTCCAAACGACTGTTGGATGTGAATTAAGTCTTTTTCAACTAAAATAAGTGTGTTTAAAGTAATTTATGTGCCTGAAATTGGTCAAAATTGAAGCTTTTGTGTAAGAAAAACTCTGTAAAAAAGGCAATTTTGGTCACTCTGAGGGGTTAAAAAGTGGTTATTCAACCTGAGGCACCATCACTTTGACATTTTGAATCATTTTCTGGTACAGTCCGAAAAATGCATTTTCTGATGAAAAACGATGACTCCGGACCTGTCGAATGTCCCCAAAATGGTCCATATCGATGAAATTTTAACATTTAATCTTTTGACTCCAAACAACTGTTGGATGTGAATTAAGTCTTTTTCAACTAAAATAAGTGTGTTTAAAGTCATTTATGTGCCTGAAATTGGTCAAAATTGAAGCTTTTGTGTAAGCAAAACTCTGTAAAAATGGCAATTTTGGTCACTCTGATGGGTTAAAAAGTGGTTATTCAACATGAGGCACGATCTATTCGACATTTTGAATCATTTTTGGTATAGTCCGAAAAATTCATTTTCTGATGAAAAACGATGACTCCGGACCTGTCGAACGTCCCCAAAATGGTCCATATCGATGAAATTTTAACATTTAATCTTTTGACTCCAAACGACTGTTGGATGTGAATTATGACTTTTTCAACTAAAATAAGTGTGTTTAAAGTCATTTATGTGCCTGAAATTGGTCAAAATTGAAGCTTTTGTGTAAGCAAAACTCTGTAAAAATGGCAATTTTGGTCACTCTGAGGGGTTAAAAAGTGGTTATTCAACATGAGGCAAGATCCATTTGACATTTTGAATCATTTTTGGTACAGTCCGAAAAATTAATTTTTTGATGAAAAACGATGACTCCGGACCTGTCGAACATCCCCAAAATGGTCCATATCGATGAAATTTTAACATTTAATCTTTTGACTCCAAACGACTGTTGGATGTGAATTATGACTTTTTCAAATAAAATAAGTGTGTTTAAAGTCATTTATGTGCCTGAAATTGGTCAAAATTGAAGCTTTTGAGTAAGCAAAACTCTGTAAAAATGGCAATTTTGGTCACTCTGAGGGGTTAAAAAGTGGTTATTCAACATGAGGCACGATCAATTTGACATTTTGAATCATTTTTGGTATAGTCCGAAAAATTCATTTTCTGATGAAAAACGATGACTCCGGACCTGTCGAACGTCCCCAAAATGGTCCATATCGATGAAATTTTAACATTTAATCTTTTGACTCCAAACGACTGTTGGATGTGAATTAAGTCTTTTTCAACTAAAATAAGTGTGTTTAAAGTCATTTATGTGCCTGAAATTGGTCAAAATTAAAGCTTTTGTGTAAGCAAAACTCTGTAAAAATGGCAATTTTGGTCACTCTGATGGGTTAAAAAGTGGTTATTCAACATGAGGCACGATCCATTTGACATTTTGAATCATTTTTGGTACAGTCCGAAAAATAAATTTTTTGATGAAAAACGATGACTCCGGACCTGTCGAACATCCCCAAAATGGTCCATATCGATGAAATTTTAACATTTAATCTTTTGACTCCAAACGACTGTTGGATGTGAATTATGACTTTTTCAAATAAAATAAGTGCGTTTAAAGTCATTTATGTGCCTGAAATTGGTCAAAATTGAAGCTTTTGTGTAAGCAAAACTCTGTAAAAATGGCAATTTTGGTCACTCTGAGGGGTTAAAAAGTGGTTATTCAACATGAGGCAAGATCCATTTGACATTTTGAATCATTTTTGGTACAGTCCGAAAAATTAATTTTTTGATGAAAAACGATGACTCCGGACCTGTCGAACATCCCCAAAATGGTCCATATCGATGAAATTTTAACATTTAATCTTTTGACTCCAAACGACTGTTGGATGTGAATTATGACTTTTTCAAATAAAATAAGTGTGTTTAAAGTCATTTATGTGCCTGAAATTGGTCAAAATTGACGCTTTTGAGTAAGCAAAACTCTGTAAAAATGGCAATTTTGGTCACTCTGAGGGGTTAAAAAGTGGTTATTCAACATGAGGCACGATCAATTTGACATTTTGAATCATTTTTGGTATAGTCCGAAAAATTCATTTTCTGATGAAAAACGATGACTCCGGACCTGTCGAACGTCCCCAAAATGGTCCATATCGATAAAATTTTAACATTTAATCTTTTGACTCCAAACGACTGTTGGATGTGAATTAAGTCTTTTTCAACTAAAATAAGTGTGTTTAAAGTAATTTATGTGCCTGAAATTGGTCAAAATTGAAGCTTTTGTGTAAGCAAAACTCTGTAAAAATGGCAATTTTGGTCACTCTGAGGGGTTAAAAAGTGGTTATTCAACATGAGGCAAGATCCATTTGACATTTTGAATCATTTTTGGTACAGTCCGAAAAATTAATTTTCTGATGAAAAACGATGACTCCGGACCTGTCGAACGTACCCAAAATGGTCTATATCGATGAAATTTTAACATTTAATCTTTTGATTCCAAACAACTGTTGGATGTGAATTAAGTCTTTTTCAACTAAAATAAGTGTGTTTAAAGTCATTTATGTGCCTGAAATTGGTCAAAATTGAAGCTTTTGTGTAAGCAAAACTCTGTAAAAATGGCAATTTTGGTCACTCTGAGGGGTTAAAAAGTGGTTATTCAACATGAGGCACGATCCATTTGACATTTTGAATCATTTTTGGTACAGTCCGAAAAATTAATTTTTTGATGAAAAACGATGACTCCGGACCTGTCGAACATCCCCAAAATGGTCCATATCGATTAAATTTTAACATTTAATCTTTTGACTCCAAACGACTGTTGGATGTGAATTATGACTTTTTCAAATAAAATAAGTGTGTTTAAAGTCATTTATGTGCCTGAAATTGGTCAAAATTGAAGCTTTTGAGTAAGCAAAACTCTGTAAAAATGGCAATTTTGGTCACTCTGAGGGGTTAAAAAGTGGTTATTCAACATGAGGCACGATCAATTTGACATTTTGAATCATTTTTGGTATAGTCCGAAAAATTCATTTTCTGATGAAAAACGATGACTCCGGACCTGTCGAACGTCCCCAAAATGGTCCATATCGATGAAATTTTAACATTTAATCTTTTGACTCCAAACGACTGTTGGATGTGAATTAAGTCTTTTTCAACTAAAATAAGTGTGTTTAAAGTAATTTATGTGCCTGAAATTGGTCAAAATTGAAGCTTTTGTGTAAGCAAAACTCTGTAAAAATGGCAATTTTGGTCACTCTGAGGGGTTAAAAAGTGGTTATTCAACCTGAGGCACCATCACTTTGACATTTTGAATCATTTTTGGTACAGTCCGAAAAATTCATTTTCTGATGAAAAACGATGACTCCGGACCTGTCGAACGTCCCCAAAATGGTCCATATCGATGACATTTTAACATTTAATCTTTTGACTCCAAACGACTGTTGGATGTGAATTAAGTCTTTTTCAACTAAAATAAGTGTGTTTAAAGTAATTTATGTGCCTGAAATTGGTCAAAATTGAAGCTTTTGTGTAAGCAAAACTCTGTAAAAATGGCAATTTTGGTCACTCTGAGGGGTTAAAAAGTGGTTATTCAACATGAGGCAAGATCCATTTGACATTTTGAATCATTTTTGGTACAGTCCGAAAAATTAATTTTCTGATGAAAAACGATGACTCCGGACCTGTCGAACGTACCCAAAATGGTCTATATCGATGAAATTTTAACATTTAATCTTTTGATTCCAAACAACTGTTGGATGTGAATTAAGTCTTTTTCAACTAAAATAAGTGTGTTTAAAGTCATTTATGTGCCTGAAATTGGTCAAAATTGAAGCTTTTGTGTAAGCAAAACTCTGTAAAAATGGCAATTTTGGTCACTCTGAGGGGTTAAAAAGTGGTTATTCAACCTGAGGCACCATCACTTTGACATTTTGAATCATTTTCTGGTACAGTCCGAAAAATGCATTTTCTGATGAAAAACGATGACTCCGGACCTGTCGAATGTCCCCAAAATGGTCCATATCGATGAAATTTTAACATTTAATCTTTTGACTCCAAACAACTGTTGGATGTGAATTAAGTCTTTTTCAACTAAAATAAGTGTGTTTAAAGTCATTTATGTGCCTGAAATTGGTCAAAATTGAAGCTTTTGTGTAAGCAAAACTCTGTAAAAATGGCAATTTTGGTCACTCTGATGGGTTAAAAAGTGGTTATTCAACATGAGGCACGATCTATTCGACATTTTGAATCATTTTTGGTATAGTCCGAAAAATTCATTTTCTGATGAAAAACGATGACTCCGGACCTGTCGAACGTCCCCAAAATGGTCCATATCGATGAAATTTTAACATTTAATCTTTTGACTCCAAACGACTGTTGGATGTGAATTATGACTTTTTCAACTAAAATAAGGGTGTTTAAAGTCATTTATGTGCCTGAAATTGGTCAAAATTGAAGCTTTTGTGTAAGCAAAACTCTGTAAAAATGGCAATTTTGGTCACTCTGAGGGGTTTAAAAAGTGGTTATTCAACATGAGGCACGATCTATTTGACATTTTGAATCATTTTTGGTACAGTCCGAAAAATTCATTTTCTGATGAAAAACAATGACTCCGGACCTGTCGAACGTCCCCAAAATGGTCCATATCGATGAAATTTTAACATTTAATCTTTTGACTCCAAACAACTGTTGGATGTGAATTATGACTTTTTCAACTAAAATAAGTGTGTTTAAAGTCATTTATGTGCCTGAAATCGGTCAAAATTGAAGCTTTTGTGTAAGCAAAACTCTGTAAAAATGGCAATTTTGGTCTCTCTGAGGGGTTAAAAAGTGGTTATTCAACATGAGGCACGATCCATTTGACATTTTGAATCATTTTTGGTACAGTCCGAAAAATTCATTTTCTGATGAAAAACGATGACTCCGGACCTGTCGAACGTCCCCAAAATGGTCCATATCGATGAAATTTTAACATTTAATCTTTTGACTCCAAACAACTGTTGGATGTGAGTTATGACTTTCTCAACTAAAATAAGTGTGTTTAAAGTCATTTATGTGCCTGAAATCTGTCAAAATTGAAGCTTTTGTGTAAGCAAAACTCTGTAAAAATGGCAATTTTGGTCTCTCTGAGGGGTTAAAAAGTGGTTATTCAACATGAGGCACGATCCATTTGACATTTTGAATCATTTTTGGTACAGTCCGAAAAATTCATTTTCTGATGAAAAACGATGACTCCAGACCTGTCGAACGTACCCAAAATGGTCCATATCGATGAAATTTTAACATTTAATCTTTTGACTCCAAACAACTGTTGGATGTGAAATAAGTTTTTTTCAACTAAAATAAGTGTGTTTAAAGTCATTTATGTGCCTGAAATCGGTCAAAATTGAAGCTTTTGTGTAAGCAAAACTCTGTAAAAATGGCAATTTTGGTCTCTCTGAGGGGTTAAAAAGTGGTTATTCAACATGAGGCACGATCCATTTGACATTTTGAATCATTTTTGGTATAGTCCGAAAAATTCATTTTCTGATGAAAAACGATGACTCCGGACCTGTCGAACGTCCCCAAAATGGTCCCTATCGATGAAATTTTAACATTTAATCTTTTGACTCCAAACGACTGTTGGATGTGAATTATGACTTTTTCAACTAAAATAAGTGTGTTTAAAGTCATTTATGTGCCTGAAATTGGTCAAAATTGAAGCTTTTGTGTAAGCAAAACTCTGTAAAAATGGCAATTTTGGTCACTCTGAGGGGTTAAAAAGTGGTTATTCAACATGAGGCACGATCCATTTGACATTTTGAATCATTTTTGGTACAGTCCGAAAAATTAATTTTTTGATGAAAAACGATGACTCCGGACCTGTCGAACATCCCCAAAATGGTCCATATCGATGAAATTTTAACATTTAATCTTTTGACTCCAAACGACTGTTGGATGTGAATTAAGTCTTTTTCAACTAAAATAAGTGTGTTTAAAGTAATTTATGTGCCTGAAATTGGTCAAAATTGAAGCTTTTGTGTAAGCAAAACTCTGTAAAAAAGGCAATTTTGGTCACTCTGAGGGGTTAAAAAGTGGTTATTCAACCTGAGGCACCATCACTTTGACATTTTGAATCATTTTTTGGTACAGTCCGAAAAATGCATTTTCTGATGAAAAACGATGACTCCGGACCTGTCGAATGTCCCCAAAATGGTCCATATCGATGAAATTTTAACATTTAATCTTTTGACTCCAAACGACTGTTGGATGTGAATTATGACTTTTTCAAATAAAATAAGTGTGTTTAAAGTCATTTATGTGCCTGAAATTGGTCAAAATTGAAGCTTTTGAGTAAGCAAAACTCTGTAAAAATGGCAATTTTGGTCACTCTGAGGGGTTAAAAAGTGGTTATTCAACATGAGGCACGATCAATTTGACATTTTGAATCATTTTTGGTATAGTCCGAAAAATTCATTTTCTGATGAAAAACGATGACTCCGGACCTGTCGAACGTCCCCAAAATGGTCCATATCGATGAAATTTTAACATTTAATCTTTTGACTCCAAACGACTGTTGGATGTGAATTAAGTCTTTTTCAACTAAAATAAGTGTGTTTAAAGTAATTTATGTGCCTGAAATTGGTCAAAATTGAAGCTTTTGTGTAAGCAAAACTCTGTAAAAATGGCAATTTTGGTCACTCTGAGGGGTTAAAAAGTGGTTATTCAACCTGAGGCACCATCACTTTGACATTTTGAATCATTTTTGGTACAGTCCGAAAAATTCATTTTCTGATGAAAAACGATGACTCCGGACCTGTCGAACGTCCCCAAAATGGTCCATATCGATGACATTTTAACATTTAATCTTTTGACTCCAAACGACTGTTGGATGTGAATTAAGTCTTTTTCAACTAAAATAAGTGTGTTTAAAGTAATTTATGTGCCTGAAATTGGTCAAAATTGAAGCTTTTGTGTAAGCAAAACTCTGTAAAAATGGCAATTTTGGTCACTCTGAGGGGTTAAAAAGTGGTTATTCAACATGAGGCAAGATCCATTTGACATTTTGAATCATTTTTGGTACAGTCCGAAAAATTAATTTTCTGATGAAAAACGATGACTCCGGACCTGTCGAACGTACCCAAAATGGTCTATATCGATGAAATTTTAACATTTAATCTTTTGATTCCAAACAACTGTTGGATGTGAATTAAGTCTTTTTCAACTAAAATAAGTGTGTTTAAAGTCATTTATGTGCCTGAAATTGGTCAAAATTGAAGCTTTTGTGTAAGCAAAACTCTGTAAAAATGGCAATTTTGGTCACTCTGAGGGGTTAAAAAGTGGTTATTCAACCTGAGGCACCATCACTTTGACATTTTGAATCATTTTCTGGTACAGTCCGAAAAATGCATTTTCTGATGAAAAACGATGACTCCGGACCTGTCGAATGTCCCCAAAATGGTCCATATCGATGAAATTTTAACATTTAATCTTTTGACTCCAAACAACTGTTGGATGTGAATTAAGTCTTTTTCAACTAAAATAAGTGTGTTTAAAGTCATTTATGTGCCTGAAATTGGTCAAAATTGAAGCTTTTGTGTAAGCAAAACTCTGTAAAAATGGCAATTTTGGTCACTCTGATGGGTTAAAAAGTGGTTATTCAACATGAGGCACGATCTATTCGACATTTTGAATCATTTTTGGTATAGTCCGAAAAATTCATTTTCTGATGAAAAACGATGACTCCGGACCTGTCGAACGTCCCCAAAATGGTCCATATCGATGAAATTTTAACATTTAATCTTTTGACTCCAAACGACTGTTGGATGTGAATTATGACTTTTTCAACTAAAATAAGGGTGTTTAAAGTCATTTATGTGCCTGAAATTGGTCAAAATTGAAGCTTTTGTGTAAGCAAAACTCTGTAAAAATGGCAATTTTGGTCACTCTGAGGGGTTTAAAAAGTGGTTATTCAACATGAGGCACGATCTATTTGACATTTTGAATCATTTTTGGTACAGTCCGAAAAATTCATTTTCTGATGAAAAACAATGACTCCGGACCTGTCGAACGTCCCCAAAATGGTCCATATCGATGAAATTTTAACATTTAATCTTTTGACTCCAAACAACTGTTGGATGTGAATTATGACTTTTTCAACTAAAATAAGTGTGTTTAAAGTCATTTATGTGCCTGAAATCGGTCAAAATTGAAGCTTTTGTGTAAGCAAAACTCTGTAAAAATGGC
The DNA here is from genome assembly GCF_964263255.1 of Lissotriton vulgaris. Classification (NCBI taxonomy): domain Eukaryota; kingdom Metazoa; phylum Chordata; class Amphibia; order Caudata; family Salamandridae; genus Lissotriton; species Lissotriton vulgaris. The sequence continues at coordinate 668,286 of NW_028249553.1, read as the reverse complement.
AATTTTGGTCTCTCTGAGGGGTTAAAAAGTGGTTATTCAACATGAGGCACGATCCATTTGACATTTTGAATCATTTTTGGTACAGTCCGAAAAATTCATTTTCTGATGAAAAACGATGACTCCGGACCTGTCGAACGTCCCCAAAATGGTCCATATCGATGACATTTTAACATTTAATCTTTTGACTCCAAACAACTGTTGGATGTGAGTTATGACTTTCTCAACTAAAATAAGTGTGTTTAAAGTCATTTATGTGCCTGAAATCTGTCAAAATTGAAGCTTTTGTGTAAGCAAAACTCTGTAAAAATGGCAATTTTGGTCTCTCTGAGGGGTTAAAAAGTGGTTATTCAACATGAGGCACGATCCATTTGACATTTTGAATCATTTTTGGTACAGTCCGAAAAATTCATTTTCTGATGAAAAACGATGACTCCAGACCTGTCGAACGTACCCAAAATGGTCCATATCGATGAAATTTTAACATTTAATCTTTTGACTCCAAACAACTGTTGGATGTGAAATAAGTTTTTTTCAACTAAAATAAGTGTGTTTAAAGTCATTTATGTGCCTGAAATCGGTCAAAATTGAAGCTTTTGTGTAAGCAAAACTCTGTAAAAATGGCAATTTTGGTCTCTCTGAGGGGTTAAAAAGTGGTTATTCAACATGAGGCACGATCCATTTGACATTTTGAATCATTTTTGGTATAGTCCGAAAAATTCATTTTCTGATGAAAAACGATGACTCCGGACCTGTCGAACGTCCCCAAAATGGTCCATATCGATGAAATTTTAACATTTAATCTTTTGACTCCAAACGACTGTTGGATGTGAATTATGACTTTTTCAACTAAAATAAGTGTGTTTAAAGTCATTTATGTGCCTGAAATTGGTCAAAATTGAAGCTTTTGTGTAAGCAAAACTCTGTAAAAATGGCAATTTTGGTCACTCTGAGGGGTTAAAAAGTGGTTATTCAACATGAGGCACGATCCATTTGACATTTTGAATCATTTTTGGTACAGTCCGAAAAATTAATTTTTTGATGAAAAACGATGACTCCGGACCTGTCGAACATCCCCAAAATGGTCCATATCGATGAAATTTTAACATTTAATCTTTTGACTCCAAACGACTGTTGGATGTGAATTAAGTCTTTTTCAACTAAAATAAGTGTGTTTAAAGTAATTTATGTGCCTGAAATTGGTCAAAATTGAAGCTTTTGTGTAAGCAAAACTCTGTAAAAAAGGCAATTTTGGTCACTCTGAGGGGTTAAAAAGTGGTTATTCAACCTGAGGCACCATCACTTTGACATTTTGAATCATTTTTTGGTACAGTCCGAAAAATGCATTTTCTGATGAAAAACGATGACTCCGGACCTGTCGAATGTCCCCAAAATGGTCCATATCGATGAAATTTTAACATTTAATCTTTTGACTCCAAACAACTGTTGGATGTGAATTAAGTCTTTTTCAACTAAAATAAGTGTGTTTAAAGTCATTTATGTGCCTGAAATTGGTCAAAATTGAAGCTTTTGTGTAAGCAAAACTCTGTAAAAATGGCAATTTTGGTCACTCTGAGGGGTTAAAAAGTGGTTATTCAACATGAGGCACGATCCATTTGACATTTTGAATCATTTTTGGTACAGTCCGAAAAATTAATTTTTTGATGAAAAACGATGACTCCGGACCTGTCGAACATCCCCAAAATGGTCCATATCGATGAAATTTTAACATTTAATCTTTTGACTCCAAACGACTGTTGGATGTGAATTAAGTCTTTTTCAACTAAAATAAGTGTGTTTAAAGTAATTTATGTGCCTGAAATTGGTCAAAATTGAAGCTTTTGTGTAAGAAAAACTCTGTAAAAAAGGCAATTTTGGTCACTCTGAGGGGTTAAAAAGTGGTTATTCAACCTGAGGCACCATCACTTTGACATTTTGAATCATTTTCTGGTACAGTCCGAAAAATGCATTTTCTGATGAAAAACGATGACTCCGGACCTGTCGAATGTCCCCAAAATGGTCCATATCGATGAAATTTTAACATTTAATCTTTTGACTCCAAACAACTGTTGGATGTGAATTAAGTCTTTTTCAACTAAAATAAGTGTGTTTAAAGTCATTTATGTGCCTGAAATTGGTCAAAATTGAAGCTTTTGTGTAAGCAAAACTCTGTAAAAATGGCAATTTTGGTCACTCTGATGGGTTAAAAAGTGGTTATTCAACATGAGGCACGATCTATTCGACATTTTGAATCATTTTTGGTATAGTCCGAAAAATTCATTTTCTGATGAAAAACGATGACTCCGGACCTGTCGAACGTCCCCAAAATGGTCCATATCGATGAAATTTTAACATTTAATCTTTTGACTCCAAACGACTGTTGGATGTGAATTATGACTTTTTCAACTAAAATAAGTGTGTTTAAAGTCATTTATGTGCCTGAAATTGGTCAAAATTGAAGCTTTTGTGTAAGCAAAACTCTGTAAAAATGGCAATTTTGGTCACTCTGAGGGGTTAAAAAGTGGTTATTCAACATGAGGCAAGATCCATTTGACATTTTGAATCATTTTTGGTACAGTCCGAAAAATTAATTTTTTGATGAAAAACGATGACTCCGGACCTGTCGAACATCCCCAAAATGGTCCATATCGATGAAATTTTAACATTTAATCTTTTGACTCCAAACGACTGTTGGATGTGAATTATGACTTTTTCAAATAAAATAAGTGTGTTTAAAGTCATTTATGTGCCTGAAATTGGTCAAAATTGAAGCTTTTGAGTAAGCAAAACTCTGTAAAAATGGCAATTTTGGTCACTCTGAGGGGTTAAAAAGTGGTTATTCAACATGAGGCACGATCAAATTGACATTTTGAATCATTTTTGGTATAGTCCAAAAAATTCATTTTCTGATGAAAAACGATGACTCCGGACCCGTCGAACGTCCCCAAAATGGTCCATATCGATGAAATTTTAACATTTAATCTTTTGACTCCAAACAACTGTTGGATGTGAATTATGACTTTTTCAACTAAAATAAGTGTGTTTAAAGTCATTTATGTGCCTGAAATTGGTCAAAATTGAAGCTTTTGTGTAAGCAAAACTCTGTTAAAAATGGCAATTTTGGTCACTCTGAGGGGTTAAAAAGTGGTTATTCAACATGAGGCAAGATCCATTTGACATTTTGAATCATTTTTGGTACAGTCCGAAAAATTCATTTTCTGATGAAAAACGATGACTCCACACCTGTCGAACGTACCCAAAATGGTCCATATCGATGAAATTTTAACATTTAATCTTTTGACTCCAAACAACTGTTGGATGTGAATTAAGCCTTTTTCAACTAAAATAAGTGTGTTTAAAGTCATTTATGTGCCTGAAATTGGTCAAAATTGAAGCTTTTGTGTAGGCAAAACTCTGTAAAAATGGCAATTTTGGTCACTCTGAGGGGTTAAAAAGTGGTTATTCAACATGAGGCAAGATCCATTTGACATTTTGAATCATTTTTGGTACAGTCCGAAAAATTAATTTTTTGATGAAAAACGATGACTCCGGACCTGTCGAACATCCCCAAAATGGTCCATATCGATGAAATTTTAACATTTAATCTTTTGACTCCAAACGACTGTTGGAGTTGAATTATGACTTTTTCAAATAAAATAAGTGTGTTTAAAGTCATTTATGTGCCTGAAATTGGTCAAAATTGAAGCTTTTGAGTAAGCAAAACTCTGTAAAAATGGCAATTTTGGTCACTCTGAGGGGTTAAAAAGTGGTTATTCAACATGAGGCACGATCAATTTGACATTTTGAATCATTTTTGGTATAGTCCGAAAAATTCATTTTCTGATGAAAAACGATGACTCCGGACCTGTCGAACGTCCCCAAAATGGTCCATATCGATGAAATTTTAACATTTAATCTTTTGACTCCAAACGACTGTTGGATGTGAATTAAGTCTTTTTCAACTAAAATAAGTGTGTTTAAAGTAATTTATGTGCCTGAAATTGGTCAAAATTGAAGCTTTTGTGTAAGCAAAACTCTGTAAAAATGGCAATTTTGGTCACTCTGAGGGGTTAAAAAGTGGTTATTCAACATGAGGCACGATCCATTTGACATTTTGAATCATTTTTGGTATAGTCCGAAAAATTCATTTTCTGATGAAAAACGATGACTCCGGACCTGTCGAACGTCCCCAAAATGGTCCATATCGATGACATTTTAACATTTAATCCTTTGACTCCAAACGACTGTTGGATGTGAATTATGACTTTTTCAACTAAAATAAGTGCGTTTAAAGTCATTTATGTGCCTGAAATTGGTCAAAATTGAAGCTTTTGTGTAAGCAAAACTCTGTAAAAATGGCAATTTTGGTCACTCTGAGGGGTTAAAAAGTGGTTATTCAACATGAGGCAAGATCCATTTGACATTTTGAATCATTTTTGGTACAGTCCGAAAAATTAATTTTTTGATGAAAAACGATGACTCCGGACCTGTCGAACATCCCCAAAATGGTCCATATCGATGAAATTTTAACATTTAATCTTTTGACTCCAAACGACTGTTGGATGTGAATTATGACTTTTTCAAATAAAATAAGTGTGTTTAAAGTCATTTATGTGCCTGAAATTGGTCAAAATTGAAGCTTTTGAGTAAGCAAAACTCTGTAAAAATGGCAATTTTGGTCACTCTGATGGGTTAAAAAGTGGTTATTCAACATGAGGCACGATCCATTTGACATTTTGAATCATTTTTGGTACAGTCCGAAAAATAAATTTTTTGATGAAAAACGATGACTCCGGACCTGTCGAACATCCCCAAAATGGTCCATATCGATGAAATTTTAACATTTAATCTTTTGACTCCAAACGACTGTTGGATGTGAATTATGACTTTTTCAAATAAAATAAGTGTGTTTAAAGTCATTTATGTGCCTGAAATTGGTCAAAATTGAAGCTTTTGAGTAAGCAAAACTCTGTAAAAATGGCAATTTTGGTCACTCTGAGGGGTTAAAAAGTGGTTATTCAACATGAGGCACGATCAATTTGACATTTTGAATCATTTTTGGTATAGTCCGAAAAATTCATTTTCTGATGAAAAACGATGACTCCGGACCTGTCGAACGTCCCCAAAATGGTCCATATCGATGAAATTTTAACATTTAATCTTTTGACTCCAAACGACTGTTGGATGTGAATTATGACTTTTTCAAATAAAATAAGTGTGTTTAAAGTCATTTATGTGCCTGAAATTGGTCAAAATTGAAGCTTTTGAGTAAGCAAAACTCTGTAAAAATGGCAATTTTGGTCACTCTGAGGGGTTAAAAAGTGGTTATTCAACATGAGGCACGATCAATTTGACATTTTGAATCATTTTTGGTATAGTCCGAAAAATTAATTTTCTGATGAAAAACGATGACTCCGGACCTGTCGAACGTCCCCAAAATGGTCCATATCGATGAAATTTTAACATTTAATCTTTTGACTCCAAACGACTGTTGGATGTGAATTAAGTCTTTTTCAACTAAAATAAGTGTGTTTAAAGTAATTTTTGTGCCTGAAATTGGTCAAAATTGAAGCTTTTGTGTAAGCAAAACTCTGTAAAAATGGCAATTTTGGTCACTCTGAGGGGTTAAAAAGTGGTTATTCAACATGAGGCAAGATCCATTTGACATTTTGAATCATTTTTGGTACAGTCCGAAAAATTAATTTTCTGATGAAAAACGATGACTCCGGACCTGTCGAACGTACCCAAAATGGTCCATATCGATGAAATTTTAACATTTAATCTTTTGATTCCAAACAACTGTTGGATGTGAATTAAGTCTTTTTCAACTAAAATAAGTGTGTTTAAAGTAATTTATGTGCCTGAAATTGGTCAAAATTGAAGCTTTTGTGTAAGCAAAACTCTGTAAAAATGGCAATTTTGGTCACTCTGAGGGGTTAAAAAGTGGTTATTCAACATGAGGCACAATCCATTTGACATTTTGAATCATTTTTGGTATAGTCCGAAAAATTCATTTTCTGATGAAAAACGATGACTCCGGACCTGTCGAACGTCCCCAAAATGGTCCATATCGATGAAATTTTAACATTTAATCTTTTGACTCCAAACGACTGTTGGATGTGAATTATGACTTTTTCAACTAAAATAAGTGTGTTTAAAGTCATTTATGTGCCTGAAATTGGTCAAAATTGAAGCTTTTGTGTAAGCAAAACTCTGTAAAAATGGCAATTTTGGTCACTCTGAGGGGTTAAAAAGTGGTTATTCAACATGAGGCACGATCCATTTGACATTTTGAATCATTTTTGGTACAGTCCGAAAAATTAATTTTTTGATGAAAAACGATGACTCCGGACCTGTCGAACATCCCCAAAATGGTCCATATCGATGAAATTTTAACATTTAATCTTTTGACTCCAAACAACTGTTGGATGTGAATTAAGTCTTTTTCAACTAAAATAAGTGTGTTTAAAGTCATTTATGTGCCTGAAATTGGTCAAAATTGAAGCTTTTGTGTAAGCAAAACTCTGTAAAAATGGCAATTTTGGTCACTCTGAGGGGTTAAAAAGTGGTTATTCAACATGAGGCAAGATCCATTTGACATTTTGAATCATTTTTGGTATAGTCCGAAAAATTCATTTTCTGATGAAAAACGATGACTCCGGACCTGTCGAACGTACCCAAAATGGTCCATATCGATGAAATTTTAACATTAAATCTTTTGATTCCAAACAACTGTTGGATGTGAATTAAGTCTTTTTCAACTAAAAGAAGTGTGTTTAAAGTCATTTATGTGCCTGAAATTGGTCAAAATTGAAGCTTTTGTGTAAGCAAAACTCTGTAAAAATGGCAATTTTGGTCACTCTGAGGGGTTAAAAAGTGGTTATTCAACATGAGGCACGATCCATTTGACATTTTGAATCATTTTTGGTACAGTCCGAAAAATAAATTTTTTGATGAAAAACGATGACTCCGGACCTGTCGAACATCCCCAAAATGGTCCATATCGATGAAATTTTAACATTTAATCTTTTGACTCCAAACGACTGTTGGATGTGAATTAAGTCTTTTTCAACTAAAATAAGTGTGTTTAAAGTAATTTATGTGCCTGAAATTGGTCAAAATTGAAGCTTTTGTGTAAGAAAAACTGTAAAAAAGGCAATTTTGGTCACTCTGAGGGGTTAAAAAGTGGTTATTCAACCTGAGGCACCATCACTTTGACATTTTGAATCATTTTCTGGTACAGTCCGAAAAATGCATTTTCTGATGAAAAACGATGACTCCGGACCTGTCGAACGTACCCAAAATGGTCCATATCGATGAAATTTTAACATTTAATCTTTTGATTCCAAACAACTGTTGGATGTGAATTAAGTCTTTTTCAACTAAAAGAAGTGTGTTTAAAGTCATTTATGTGCCTGAAATTGGTCAAAATTGAAGCTTTTGTGTAAGCAAAACTCTGTAAAAATGGCAATTTTGGTCACTCTGAGGGGTTAAAAAGTGGTTATTCAACATGAGGCACGATCCATTTGACATTTTGAATCATTTTTGGTACAGTCCGAAAAATAAATTTTTTGATGAAAAACGATGACTCCGGACCTGTCGAACATCCCCAAAATGGTCCATATCGATGAAATTTTAACATTTAATCTTTTGACTCCAAACGACTGTTGGATGTGAATTAAGTCTTTTTCAACTAAAATAAGTGTGTTTAAAGTAATTTATGTGCCTGAAATTGGTCAAAATTGAAGCTTTTGTGTAAGAAAAACTCTGTAAAAAAGGCAATTTTGGTCACTCTGAGGGGTTAAAAAGTGGTTATTCAACCTGAGGCACCATCACTTTGACATTTTGAATCATTTTCTGGTACAGTCCGAAAAATGCATTTTCTGATGAAAAACGATGACTCCGGACCTGTCAAATGTCCCCAAAATGGTCCATATCGATGAAATTTTAACATTTAATCTTTTGACTCCAAACAACTGTTGGATGTGAATTAAGTCTTTTTCAACTAAAATAAGTGTGTTTAAAGTCATTTATGTGCCTGAAATTGGTCAAAATTGAAGCTTTTGTGTAAGCAAAACTCTGTAAAAATGGCAATTTTGGTCACTCTGAGGGGTTAAAAAGTGGTTATTCAACATGAGGCACGATCCATTTGACATTTTGAATCATTTTTGGTACAGTCCGAAAAATTAATTTTTTGATGAAAAACGATGACTCCGGACCTGTCGAACATCCCCAAAATGGTCCATATCGATGAAATTTTAACATTTAATCTTTTGACTCCAAACGACTGTTGGATGCGAATTAAGTCTTTTTCAACTAAAATAAGTGTGTTTAAAGTAATTTATGTGCCTGAAATTGGTCAAAATTGAAGCTTTTGTGTAAGCAAAACTCTGTAAAAAAGGCAATTTTGGTCACTCTGAGGGGTTAAAAAGTGGTTATTCAACCTGAGGCACCATCACTTTGACATTTTGAATCATTTTTTGGTACAGTCCGAAAAATGCATTTTCTTATGAAAAACGATGACTCCGGACCTGTCCAATGTCCCCAAAATGGTCCATATCGATGAAATTTTAACATTTAATCTTTTGACTCCAAACAACTGTTGGATGTGAATTAAGTCTTTTTCAACTAAAATAAGTGTGTTTAAAGTCATTTATGTGCCTGAAATTGGTCAAAATTGAAGCTTTTGTGTAAGCAAACTCTGTAAAAATGGCAATTTTGGTCACTCTGAGGGGTTAAAAAGTGGTTATTCAACATGAGGCAAGATCCATTTGACATTTTGAATCATTTTTGGTACAGTCCGAAAAATTAATTTTTTGATGAAAAACGATGACTCCGGACCTGTCGAACATCCCCAAAATGGTCCATATCGATGAAATTTTAACATTTAATCTTTTGACTCCAAACGACTGTTGGATGTGAATTATGACTTTTTCAAATAAAATAAGTGTGTTTAAAGTCATTTATGTGCCTGAAATTGGTCAAAATTGAAGCTTTTGAGTAAGCAAAACTCTGTAAAAATGGCAATTTTGGTCACTCTGAGGGGTTAAAAAGTGGTTATTCAACATGAGGCACGATCAAATTGACATTTTGAATCATTTTTGGTATAGTCCAAAAAATTCATTTTCTGATGAAAAACGATGACTCCAGACCTGTCGAACGTACCCAAAATGGTCCATATCGATGAAATTTTAACATTTAATCTTTTGACTCCAAACGACTGTTGGATGTGAATTATGACTTTTTCAACTAAAATAAGTGTGTTTAAAGTCATTTATGTGCCTGAAATTGGTCAAAATTGAAGCTTTTGTGTAAGCAAAACTCTGTTAAAAATGGCAATTTTGGTCACTCTGAGGGGTTAAAAAGTGGTTATTCAACATGAGGCAAGATCCATTTGACATTTTGAATCATTTTTGGTATAGTCCGAAAAATTCATTTTCTGATGAAAAACGATGACTCCGGACCTGTCGAACGTCCCCAAAATGGTCCATATCGATGACATTTTAACATTTAATCCTTTGACTCCAAACGACTGTTGGATGTGAATTAAGTCTTTTTCAACTAAAATAAGTGTGTTTAAAGTCATTTATGTGCCTGAAATTGGTCAAAATTGAAGCTTTTGTGTAAGCAAAACTCTGTAAAAATGGCAATTTTGGTCACTCTGAGGGGTTAAAAAGTGGTTATTCAACATGAGGCACGATCCATTTGACATTTTGAATCATTTTTGGTACAGTCCGAAAAATTAATTTTTTGATGAAAAACGATGACTCCGGACCTGTCGAACATCCCCAAAATGGTCCATATCGATGAAATTTTAACATTTAATCTTTTGACTCCAAACGACTGTTGGATGTGAATTATGACTTTTTCAAATAAAATAAGTGTGTTTAAAGTCATTTATGTGCCTGAAATTGGTCAAAATTGAAGCTTTTGAGTAAGCAAAACTCTGTAAAAATGGCAATTTTGGTCACTCTGAGGGGTTAAAAAGTGGTTATTCAACATGAGGCACGATCAAATTGACATTTTGAATCATTTTTGGTATAGTCCAAAAAATTCATTTTCTGATGAAAAACGATGACTCCAGACCTGTCGAACGTACCCAAAATGGTCCATATCGATTAAATTTTAACATTTAATCTTTTGACTCCAAACGACTGTTGGATGTGAATTATGACTTTTTCAACTAAAATAAGTGTGTTTAAAGTCATTTATGTGCCTGAAATTGGTCAAAATTGAAGCTTTTGTGTAAGCAAAACTCTGTTAAAAATGGCAATTTTGGTCACTCTGAGGGGTTAAAAAGTGGTTATTCAACATGAGGCAAGATCCATTTGACATTTTGAATCATTTTTGGTACAGTCCGAAAAATTCATTTTCTGATGAAAAACGATGACTCCAGACCTGTCGAACGTACCCAAAATGGTCCATATCGATGAAATTTTAACATTTAATCTTTTGACTCCAAACAACTGTTGGATGTGAATTAAGTCTTTTTCAACTAAAATAAGTGTGTTTAAAGTCATTTATGTGCCTGAAATTGGTCAAAATTGAAGCTTTTGTGTAGGCAAAACTCTGTAAAAATGGCAATTTTGGTCACTCTGAGGGGTTAAAAAGTGGTTATTCAACATGAGGCAAGATCCATTTGACATTTTGAATCATTTTTGGTACAGTCCGAAAAATTAATTTTTTGATGAAAAACGATGACTCCGGACCTGTCGAACATCCCCAAAATGGTCCATATCGATGAAATTTTAACATTTAATCTTTTGACTCCAAACGACTGTTGGAGTTGAATTATGACTTTTTCAAATAAAATAAGTGTGTTTAAAGTCATTTATGTGCCTGAAATTGGTCAAAATTGAAGCTTTTGAGTAAGCAAAACTCTGTAAAAATGGCAATTTTGGTCACTCTGAGGGGTTAAAAAGTGGTTATTCAACATGAGGCACGATCAATTTGACATTTTGAATCATTTTTGGTATAGTCCGAAAAATTCATTTTCTGATGAAAAACGATGACTCCGGACCTGTCGAACATCCCCAAAATGGTCCATATCGATGAAATTTTAACATTTAATCTTTTGACTCCAAACGACTGTTGGATGTGAATTAAGTCTTTTTCAACTAAAATAAGTGTGTTTAAAGTAATTTATGTGCCTGAAATTGGTCAAAATTGAAGCTTTTGTGTAAGAAAAACTCTGTAAAAAAGGCAATTTTGGTCACTCTGAGGGGTTAAAAAGTGGTTATTCAACCTGAGGCACCATCACTTTGACATTTTGAATCATTTTCTGGTACAGTCCGAAAAATGCATTTTCTGATGAAAAACGATGACTCCGGACCTGTCGAATGTCCCCAAAATGGTCCATATCGATGAAATTTTAACATTTAATCTTTTGACTCCAAACAACTGTTGGATGTGAATTAAGTCTTTTTCAACTAAAATAAGTGTGTTTAAAGTCATTTATGTGCCTGAAATTGGTCAAAATTGAAGCTTTTGTGTAAGCAAAACTCTGTAAAAATGGCAATTTTGGTCACTCTGATGGGTTAAAAAGTGGTTATTCAACATGAGGCACGATCTATTCGACATTTTGAATCATTTTTGGTATAGTCCGAAAAATTCATTTTCTGATGAAAAACGATGACTCCGGACCTGTCGAACGTCCCCAAAATGGTCCATATCGATGAAATTTTAACATTTAATCTTTTGACTCCAAACGACTGTTGGATGTGAATTATGACTTTTTCAACTAAAATAAGTGTGTTTAAAGTCATTTATGTGCCTGAAATTGGTCAAAATTGAAGCTTTTGTGTAAGCAAAACTCTGTAAAAATGGCAATTTTGGTCACTCTGAGGGGTTAAAAAGTGGTTATTCAACATGAGGCAAGATCCATTTGACATTTTGAATCATTTTTGGTACAGTCCGAAAAATTAATTTTTTGATGAAAAACGATGACTCCGGACCTGTCGAACATCCCCAAAATGGTCCATATCGATGAAATTTTAACATTTAATCTTTTGACTCCAAACGACTGTTGGATGTGAATTATGACTTTTTCAAATAAAATAAGTGTGTTTAAAGTCATTTATGTGCCTGAAATTGGTCAAAATTGAAGCTTTTGAGTAAGCAAAACTCTGTAAAAATGGCAATTTTGGTCACTCTGAGGGGTTAAAAAGTGGTTATTCAACATGAGGCACGATCAAATTGACATTTTGAATCATTTTTGGTATAGTCCAAAAAATTCATTTTCTGATGAAAAACGATGACTCCGGACCCGTCGAACGTCCCCAAAATGGTCCATATCGATGAAATTTTAACATTTAATCTTTTGACTCCAAACAACTGTTGGATGTGAATTATGACTTTTTCAACTAAAATAAGTGTGTTTAAAGTCATTTATGTGCCTGAAATTGGTCAAAATTGAAGCTTTTGTGTAAGCAAAACTCTGTTAAAAATGGCAATTTTGGTCACTCTGAGGGGTTAAAAAGTGGTTATTCAACATGAGGCAAGATCCATTTGACATTTTGAATCATTTTTGGTACAGTCCGAAAAATTCATTTTCTGATGAAAAACGATGACTCCACACCTGTCGAACGTACCCAAAATGGTCCATATCGATGAAATTTTAACATTTAATCTTTTGACTCCAAACAACTGTTGGATGTGAATTAAGCCTTTTTCAACTAAAATAAGTGTGTTTAAAGTCATTTATGTGCCTGAAATTGGTCAAAATTGAAGCTTTTGTGTAGGCAAAACTCTGTAAAAATGGCAATTTTGGTCACTCTGAGGGGTTAAAAAGTGGTTATTCAACATGAGGCAAGATCCATTTGACATTTTGAATCATTTTTGGTACAGTCCGAAAAATTAATTTTTTGATGAAAAACGATGACTCCGGACCTGTCGAACATCCCCAAAATGGTCCATATCGATGAAATTTTAACATTTAATCTTTTGACTCCAAACGACTGTTGGAGTTGAATTATGACTTTTTCAAATAAAATAAGTGTGTTTAAAGTCATTTATGTGCCTGAAATTGGTCAAAATTGAAGCTTTTGAGTAAGCAAAACTCTGTAAAAATGGCAATTTTGGTCACTCTGAGGGGTTAAAAAGTGGTTATTCAACATGAGGCACGATCAATTTGACATTTTGAATCATTTTTGGTATAGTCCGAAAAATTCATTTTCTGATGAAAAACGATGACTCCGGACCTGTCGAACGTCCCCAAAATGGTCCATATCGATGAAATTTTAACATTTAATCTTTTGACTCCAAACGACTGTTGGATGTGAATTAAGTCTTTTTCAACTAAAATAAGTGTGTTTAAAGTAATTTATGTGCCTGAAATTGGTCAAAATTGAAGCTTTTGTGTAAGCAAAACTCTGTAAAAATGGCAATTTTGGTCACTCTGAGGGGTTAAAAAGTGGTTATTCAACATGAGGCACGATCCATTTGACATTTTGAATCATTTTTGGTATAGTCCGAAAAATTCATTTTCTGATGAAAAACGATGACTCCGGACCTGTCGAACGTCCCCAAAATGGTCCATATCGATGACATTTTAACATTTAATCCTTTGACTCCAAACGACTGTTGGATGTGAATTATGACTTTTTCAACTAAAATAAGTGCGTTTAAAGTCATTTATGTGCCTGAAATTGGTCAAAATTGAAGCTTTTGTGTAAGCAAAACTCTGTAAAAATGGCAATTTTGGTCACTCTGAGGGGTTAAAAAGTGGTTATTCAACATGAGGCAAGATCCATTTGACATTTTGAATCATTTTTGGTACAGTCCGAAAAATTAATTTTTTGATGAAAAACGATGACTCCGGACCTGTCGAACATCCCCAAAATGGTCCATATCGATGAAATTTTAACATTTAATCTTTTGACTCCAAACGACTGTTGGATGTGAATTATGACTTTTTCAAATAAAATAAGTGTGTTTAAAGTCATTTATGTGCCTGAAATTGGTCAAAATTGAAGCTTTTGAGTAAGCAAAACTCTGTAAAAATGGCAATTTTGGTCACTCTGATGGGTTAAAAAGTGGTTATTCAACATGAGGCACGATCCATTTGACATTTTGAATCATTTTTGGTACAGTCCGAAAAATAAATTTTTTGATGAAAAACGATGACTCCGGACCTGTCGAACATCCCCAAAATGGTCCATATCGATGAAATTTTAACATTTAATCTTTTGACTCCAAACGACTGTTGGATGTGAATTATGACTTTTTCAAATAAAATAAGTGTGTTTAAAGTCATTTATGTGCCTGAAATTGGTCAAAATTGAAGCTTTTGAGTAAGCAAAACTCTGTAAAAATGGCAATTTTGGTCACTCTGAGGGGTTAAAAAGTGGTTATTCAACATGAGGCACGATCAATTTGACATTTTGAATCATTTTTGGTATAGTCCGAAAAATTCATTTTCTGATGAAAAACGATGACTCCGGACCTGTCGAACGTCCCCAAAATGGTCCATATCGATGAAATTTTAACATTTAATCTTTTGACTCCAAACGACTGTTGGATGTGAATTATGACTTTTTCAAATAAAATAAGTGTGTTTAAAGTCATTTATGTGCCTGAAATTGGTCAAAATTGAAGCTTTTGAGTAAGCAAAACTCTGTAAAAATGGCAATTTTGGTCACTCTGAGGGGTTAAAAAGTGGTTATTCAACATGAGGCACGATCAATTTGACATTTTGAATCATTTTTGGTATAGTCCGAAAAATTAATTTTCTGATGAAAAACGATGACTCCGGACCTGTCGAACGTCCCCAAAATGGTCCATATCGATGAAATTTTAACATTTAATCTTTTGACTCCAAACGACTGTTGGATGTGAATTAAGTCTTTTTCAACTAAAATAAGTGTGTTTAAAGTAATTTTTGTGCCTGAAATTGGTCAAAATTGAAGCTTTTGTGTAAGCAAAACTCTGTAAAAATGGCAATTTTGGTCACTCTGAGGGGTTAAAAAGTGGTTATTCAACATGAGGCAAGATCCATTTGACATTTTGAATCATTTTTGGTACAGTCCGAAAAATTAATTTTCTGATGAAAAACGATGACTCCGGACCTGTCGAACGTACCCAAAATGGTCCATATCGATGAAATTTTAACATTTAATCTTTTGATTCCAAACAACTGTTGGATGTGAATTAAGTCTTTTTCAACTAAAATAAGTGTGTTTAAAGTAATTTATGTGCCTGAAATTGGTCAAAATTGAAGCTTTTGTGTAAGCAAAACTCTGTAAAAATGGCAATTTTGGTCACTCTGAGGGGTTAAAAAGTGGTTATTCAACATGAGGCACAATCCATTTGACATTTTGAATCATTTTTGGTATAGTCCGAAAAATTCATTTTCTGATGAAAAACGATGACTCCGGACCTGTCGAACGTCCCCAAAATGGTCCATATCGATGAAATTTTAACATTTAATCTTTTGACTCCAAACGACTGTTGGATGTGAATTATGACTTTTTCAACTAAAATAAGTGTGTTTAAAGTCATTTATGTGCCTGAAATTGGTCAAAATTGAAGCTTTTGTGTAAGCAAAACTCTGTAAAAATGGCAATTTTGGTCACTCTGAGGGGTTAAAAAGTGGTTATTCAACATGAGGCACGATCCATTTGACATTTTGAATCATTTTTGGTACAGTCCGAAAAATTAATTTTTTGATGAAAAACGATGACTCCGGACCTGTCGAACATCCCCAAAATGGTCCATATCGATGAAATTTTAACATTTAATCTTTTGACTCCAAACAACTGTTGGATGTGAATTAAGTCTTTTTCAACTAAAATAAGTGTGTTTAAAGTCATTTATGTGCCTGAAATTGGTCAAAATTGAAGCTTTTGTGTAAGCAAAACTCTGTAAAAATGGCAATTTTGGTCACTCTGAGGGGTTAAAAAGTGGTTATTCAACATGAGGCAAGATCCATTTGACATTTTGAATCATTTTTGGTATAGTCCGAAAAATTCATTTTCTGATGAAAAACGATGACTCCGGACCTGTCGAACGTACCCAAAATGGTCCATATCGATGAAATTTTAACATTTAATCTTTTGATTCCAAACAACTGTTGGATGTGAATTAAGTCTTTTTCAACTAAAAGAAGTGTGTTTAAAGTCATTTATGTGCCTGAAATTGGTCAAAATTGAAGCTTTTGTGTAAGCAAAACTCTGTAAAAATGGCAATTTTGGTCACTCTGAGGGGTTAAAAAGTGGTTATTCAACATGAGGCACGATCCATTTGACATTTTGAATCATTTTTGGTACAGTCCGAAAAATAAATTTTTTGATGAAAAACGATGACTCCGGACCTGTCGAACATCCCCAAAATGGTCCATATCGATGAAATTTTAACATTTAATCTTTTGACTCCAAACGACTGTTGGATGTGAATTAAGTCTTTTTCAACTAAAATAAGTGTGTTTAAAGTAATTTATGTGCCTGAAATTGGTCAAAATTGAAGCTTTTGTGTAAGAAAAACTGTAAAAAAGGCAATTTTGGTCACTCTGAGGGGTTAAAAAGTGGTTATTCAACCTGAGGCACCATCACTTTGACATTTTGAATCATTTTCTGGTACAGTCCGAAAAATGCATTTTCTGATGAAAAACGATGACTCCGGACCTGTCGAACGTACCCAAAATGGTCCATATCGATGAAATTTTAACATTTAATCTTTTGATTCCAAACAACTGTTGGATGTGAATTAAGTCTTTTTCAACTAAAAGAAGTGTGTTTAAAGTCATTTATGTGCCTGAAATTGGTCAAAATTGAAGCTTTTGTGTAAGCAAAACTCTGTAAAAATGGCAATTTTGGTCACTCTGAGGGGTTAAAAAGTGGTTATTCAACATGAGGCACGATCCATTTGACATTTTGAATCATTTTTGGTACAGTCCGAAAAATAAATTTTTTGATGAAAAACGATGACTCCGGACCTGTCGAACATCCCCAAAATGGTCCATATCGATGAAATTTTAACATTTAATCTTTTGACTCCAAACGACTGTTGGATGTGAATTAAGTCTTTTTCAACTAAAATAAGTGTGTTTAAAGTAATTTATGTGCCTGAAATTGGTCAAAATTGAAGCTTTTGTGTAAGAAAAACTCTGTAAAAAAGGCAATTTTGGTCACTCTGAGGGGTTAAAAAGTGGTTATTCAACCTGAGGCACCATCACTTTGACATTTTGAATCATTTTCTGGTACAGTCCGAAAAATGCATTTTCTGATGAAAAACGATGACTCCGGACCTGTCAAATGTCCCCAAAATGGTCCATATCGATGAAATTTTAACATTTAATCTTTTGACTCCAAACAACTGTTGGATGTGAATTAAGTCTTTTTCAACTAAAATAAGTGTGTTTAAAGTCATTTATGTGCCTGAAATTGGTCAAAATTGAAGCTTTTGTGTAAGCAAAACTCTGTAAAAATGGCAATTTTGGTCACTCTGAGGGGTTAAAAAGTGGTTATTCAACATGAGGCACGATCCATTTGACATTTTGAATCATTTTTGGTACAGTCCGAAAAATTAATTTTTTGATGAAAAACGATGACTCCGGACCTGTCGAACATCCCCAAAATGGTCCATATCGATGAAATTTTAACATTTAATCTTTTGACTCCAAACGACTGTTGGATGCGAATTAAGTCTTTTTCAACTAAAATAAGTGTGTTTAAAGTAATTTATGTGCCTGAAATTGGTCAAAATTGAAGCTTTTGTGTAAGCAAAACTCTGTAAAAAAGGCAATTTTGGTCACTCTGAGGGGTTAAAAAGTGGTTATTCAACCTGAGGCACCATCACTTTGACATTTTGAATCATTTTTTGGTACAGTCCGAAAAATGCATTTTCTTATGAAAAACGATGACTCCGGACCTGTCCAATGTCCCCAAAATGGTCCATATCGATGAAATTTTAACATTTAATCTTTTGACTCCAAACAACTGTTGGATGTGAATTAAGTCTTTTTCAACTAAAATAAGTGTGTTTAAAGTCATTTATGTGCCTGAAATTGGTCAAAATTGAAGCTTTTGTGTAAGCAAACTCTGTAAAAATGGCAATTTTGGTCACTCTGAGGGGTTAAAAAGTGGTTATTCAACATGAGGCAAGATCCATTTGACATTTTGAATCATTTTTGGTACAGTCCGAAAAATTAATTTTTTGATGAAAAACGATGACTCCGGACCTGTCGAACATCCCCAAAATGGTCCATATCGATGAAATTTTAACATTTAATCTTTTGACTCCAAACGACTGTTGGATGTGAATTATGACTTTTTCAAATAAAATAAGTGTGTTTAAAGTCATTTATGTGCCTGAAATTGGTCAAAATTGAAGCTTTTGAGTAAGCAAAACTCTGTAAAAATGGCAATTTTGGTCACTCTGAGGGGTTAAAAAGTGGTTATTCAACATGAGGCACGATCAAATTGACATTTTGAATCATTTTTGGTATAGTCCAAAAAATTCATTTTCTGATGAAAAACGATGACTCCAGACCTGTCGAACGTACCCAAAATGGTCCATATCGATGAAATTTTAACATTTAATCTTTTGACTCCAAACGACTGTTGGATGTGAATTATGACTTTTTCAACTAAAATAAGTGTGTTTAAAGTCATTTATGTGCCTGAAATTGGTCAAAATTGAAGCTTTTGTGTAAGCAAAACTCTGTTAAAAATGTCAATTTTGGTCACTCTGAGGGGTTAAAAAGTGGTTATTCAACATGAGGCAAGATCCATTTGACATTTTGAATCATTTTTGGTATAGTCCGAAAAATTCATTTTCTGATGAAAAACGATGACTCCGGACCTGTCGAACGTCCCCAAAATGGTCCATATCGATGACATTTTAACATTTAATCCTTTGACTCCAAACGACTGTTGGATGTGAATTAAGTCTTTTTCAACTAAAATAAGTGTGTTTAAAGTCATTTATGTGCCTGAAATTGGTCAAAATTGAAGCTTTTGTGTAAGCAAAACTCTGTAAAAATGGCAATTTTGGTCACTCTGAGGGGTTAAAAAGTGGTTATTCAACATGAGGCACGATCCATTTGACATTTTGAATCATTTTTGGTACAGTCCGAAAAATTAATTTTTTGATGAAAAACGATGACTCCGGACCTGTCGAACATCCCCAAAATGGTCCATATCGATGAAATTTTAACATTTAATCTTTTGACTCCAAACGACTGTTGGATGTGAATTATGACTTTTTCAAATAAAATAAGTGTGTTTAAAGTCATTTATGTGCCTGAAATTGGTCAAAATTGAAGCTTTTGAGTAAGCAAAACTCTGTAAAAATGGCAATTTTGGTCACTCTGAGGGGTTAAAAAGTGGTTATTCAACATGAGGCACGATCAAATTGACATTTTGAATCATTTTTGGTATAGTCCAAAAAATTCATTTTCTGATGAAAAACGATGACTCCAGACCTGTCGAACGTACCCAAAATGGTCCATATCGATTAAATTTTAACATTTAATCTTTTGACTCCAAACGACTGTTGGATGTGAATTATGACTTTTTCAACTAAAATAAGTGTGTTTAAAGTCATTTATGTGCCTGAAATTGGTCAAAATTGAAGCTTTTGTGTAAGCAAAACTCTGTTAAAAATGGCAATTTTGGTCACTCTGAGGGGTTAAAAAGTGGTTATTCAACATGAGGCAAGATCCATTTGACATTTTGAATCATTTTTGGTACAGTCCGAAAAATTCATTTTCTGATGAAAAACGATGACTCCAGACCTGTCGAACGTACCCAAAATGGTCCATATCGATGAAATTTTAACATTTAATCTTTTGACTCCAAACAACTGTTGGATGTGAATTAAGTCTTTTTCAACTAAAATAAGTGTGTTTAAAGTCATTTATGTGCCTGAAATTGGTCAAAATTGAAGCTTTTGTGTAGGCAAAACTCTGTAAAAATGGCAATTTTGGTCACTCTGAGGGGTTAAAAAGTGGTTATTCAACATGAGGCAAGATCCATTTGACATTTTGAATCATTTTTGGTACAGTCCGAAAAATTAATTTTTTGATGAAAAACGATGACTCCGGACCTGTCGAACATCCCCAAAATGGTCCATATCGATGAAATTTTAACATTTAATCTTTTGACTCCAAACGACTGTTGGAGTTGAATTATGACTTTTTCAAATAAAATAAGTGTGTTTAAAGTCATTTATGTGCCTGAAATTGGTCAAAATTGAAGCTTTTGAGTAAGCAAAACTCTGTAAAAATGGCAATTTTGGTCACTCTGAGGGGTTAAAAAGTGGTTATTCAACATGAGGCACGATCAATTTGACATTTTGAATCATTTTTGGTATAGTCCGAAAAATTCATTTTCTGATGAAAAACGATGACTCCGGACCTGTCGAACGTCCCCAAAATGGTCCATATCGATGAAATTTTAACATTTAATCTTTTGACTCCAAACGACTGTTGGATGTGAATTAAGTCTTTTTCAACTAAAATAAGTGTGTTTAAAGTAATTTATGTGCCTGAAATTGGTCAAAATTGAAGCTTTTGTGTAAGCAAAACTCTGTAAAAATGGCAATTTTGGTCACTCTGAGGGGTTAAAAAGTGGTTATTCAACATGAGGCACGATCCATTTGACATTTTGAATCATTTTTGGTATAGTCCGAAAAATTCATTTTCTGATGAAAAACGATGACTCCGGACCTGTCGAACGTCCCCAAAATGGTCCATATCGATGACATTTTAACATTTAATCCTTTGACTCCAAACGACTGTTGGATGTGAATTATGACTTTTTCAACTAAAATAAGTGCGTTTAAAGTCATTTATGTGCCTGAAATTGGTCAAAATTGAAGCTTTTGTGTAAGCAAAACTCTGTAAAAATGGCAATTTTGGTCACTCTGAGGGGTTAAAAAGTGGTTATTCAACATGAGGCAAGATCCATTTGACATTTTGAATCATTTTTGGTACAGTCCGAAAAATAAATTTTTTGATGAAAAACGATGACTCCGGACCTGTCGAACATCCCCAAAATGGTCCATATCGATGAAATTTTAACATTTAATCTTTTGACTCCAAACGACTGTTGGATGTGAATTATGACTTTTTCAACTAAAATAAGTGTGTTTAAAGTCATTTATGTGCCTGAAATTGGTCAAAATTGAAGCTTTTGTGTAAGCAAAACTCTGTAAAAATGGCAATTTTGGTCACTCTGAGGGGTTAAAAAGTGGTTATTCAACATGAGGCACGATCAAATTGACATTTTGAATCATTTTTGGTATAGTCCAAAAAATTCATTTTCTGATGAAAAACGATGACTCCAGACCTGTCGAACGTACCCAAAATGGTCCATATCGATGAAATTTTAACATTTAATCTTTTGACTCCAAACGACTGTTGGATGTGAATTATGACTTTTTCAACTAAAATAAGTGTGTTTAAAGTCATTTATGTGCCTGAAATTGGTCAAAATTGAAGCTTTTGTGTAAGCAAAACTCTGTTAAAAATGGCAATTTTGGTCACTCTGAGGGGTTAAAAAGTGGTTATTCAACATGAGGCAAGATCCATTTGACATTTTGAATCATTTTTGGTATAGTCCGAAAAATTCATTTTCTGATGAAAAACGATGACTCCGGACCTGTCGAACGTCCCCAAAATGGTCCATATCGATGACATTTTAACATTTAATCCTTTGACTCCAAACGACTGTTGGATGTGAATTAAGTCTTTTTCAACTAAAATAAGTGTGTTTAAAGTCATTTATGTGCCTGAAATTGGTCAAAATTGAAGCTTTTGTGTAAGCAAAACTCTGTAAAAATGGCAATTTTGGTCACTCTGAGGGGTTAAAAAGTGGTTATTCAACATGAGGCACGATCCATTTGACATTTTGAATCATTTTTGGTACAGTCCGAAAAATTAATTTTTTGATGAAAAACGATGACTCCGGACCTGTCGAACATCCCCAAAATGGTCCATATCGATGAAATTTTAACATTTAATCTTTTGACTCCAAACGACCGTTGGATGTGAATTATGACTTTTCCAACTAAAATAAGTGTTTTTAAAGTCATTTATGTGCCTGAAATTGGTCAAAATTGAAGCTTTGGAGTAAGCAAAACTCTGTAAAAATGGCAATTTTGGTCACTCTGAGGGGTTAAAAAGTGGTTATTCAACATGAGGCACGATCCATTTGACATTTTGAATCATTTTTGGTACAGTCCAAAAAATTAATTTTTTGATGAAAAACGATGACTCCGGACCTGTCGAACATCCCCAAAATGGTCCATATCGATGAAATTTTAACATTTAATCTTTTGACTCCAAACGACTGTTGGATGTGAATTATGACTTTTTCAAATAAAATAAGTGTGTTTAAAGTCATTTATGTGCCTGAAATTGGTCAAAATTGAAGCTTTTGAGTAAGCAAAACTCTGTAAAAATGGCAATTTTGGTCACTCTGAGGGGTTAAAAAGTGGTTATTCAACATGAGGCACGATCAAATTGACATTTTGAATCATTTTTGGTATAGTCCAAAAAATTCATTTTCTGATGAAAAACGATGACTCCAGACCTGTCGAACGTACCCAAAATGGTCCATATCGATTAAATTTTAACATTTAATCTTTTGACTCCAAACGACTGTTGGATGTGAATTATGACTTTTTCAACTAAAATAAGTGTGTTTAAAGTCATTTATGTGCCTGAAATTGGTCAAAATTGAAGCTTTTGTGTAAGCAAAACTCTGTTAAAAATGGCAATTTTGGTCACTCTGAGGGGTTAAAAAGTGGTTATTCAACATGAGGCAAGATCCATTTGACATTTTGAATCATTTTTGGTACAGTCCGAAAAATTCATTTTCTGATGAAAAACGATGACTCCAGACCTGTCGAATGTACCCAAAATGGTCCATATCGATGAAATTTTAACATTTAATCTTTTGACTCCAAACAACTGTTGGATGTGAATTAAGTCTTTTTCAACTAAAATAAGTGTGTTTAAAGTCATTTATGTGCCTGAAATTGGTCAAAATTGAAGCTTTTGTGTAGGCAAAACTCTGTAAAAATGGCAATTTTGGTCACTCTGAGGGGTTAAAAAGTGGTTATTCAACATGAGGCAAGATCCATTTGACATTTTGAATCATTTTTGGTACAGTCCGAAAAATTAATTTTTTGATGAAAAACGATGACTCCGGACCTGTCGAACATCCCCAAAATGGTCCATATCGATGAAATTTTAACATTTAATCTTTTGACTCCAAACGACTGTTGGAGTTGAATTATGACTTTTTCAAATAAAATAAGTGTGTTTAAAGTCATTTATGTGCCTGAAATTGGTCAAAATTGAAGCTTTTGAGTAAGCAAAACTCTGTAAAAATGGCAATTTTGGTCACTCTGAGGGGTTAAAAAGTGGTTATTCAACATGAGGCACGATCAATTTGACATTTTGAATCATTTTTGGTATAGTCCGAAAAATTCATTTTCTGATGAAAAACGATGACTCCGGACCTGTCGAACGTCCCCAAAATGGTCCATATCGATGAAATTTTAACATTTAATCTTTTGACTCCAAACGACTGTTGGATGTGAATTAAGTCTTTTTCAACTAAAATAAGTGTGTTTAAAGTAATTTATGTGCCTGAAATTGGTCAAAATTGAAGCTTTTGTGTAAGCAAAACTCTGTAAAAATGGCAATTTTGGTCACTCTGAGGGGTTAAAAAGTGGTTATTCAACATGAGGCACGATCCATTTGACATTTTGAATCATTTTTGGTATAGTCCGAAAAATTCATTTTCTGATGAAAAACGATGACTCCGGACCTGTCGAACGTCCCCAAAATGGTCCATATCGATGACATTTTAACATTTAATCCTTTGACTCCAAACGACTGTTGGATGTGAATTATGACTTTTTCAACTAAAATAAGTGCGTTTAAAGTCATTTATGTGCCTGAAATTGGTCAAAATTGAAGCTTTTGTGTAAGCAAAACTCTGTAAAAATGGCAATTTTGGTCACTCTGAGGGGTTAAAAAGTGGTTATTCAACATGAGGCAAGATCCATTTGACATTTTGAATCATTTTTGGTACAGTCCGAAAAATAAATTTTTTGATGAAAAACGATGACTCCGGACCTGTCGAACATCCCCAAAATGGTCCATATCGATGAAATTTTAACATTTAATCTTTTGACTCCAAACGACTGTTGGATGTGAATTATGACTTTTTCAACTAAAATAAGTGTGTTTAAAGTCATTTATGTGCCTGAAATTGGTCAAAATTGAAGCTTTTGTGTAAGCAAAACTCTGTAAAAATGGCAATTTTGGTCACTCTGAGGGGTTAAAAAGTGGTTATTCAACATGAGGCACGATCCATTTGACATTTTGAATCATTTTTGGTACAGTCCGAAAAATTAATTTTTTGATGAAAAACGATGACTCCGGACCTGTCGAACATCCCCAAAATGGTCCATATCGATGAAATTTTAACATTTAATCTTTTGACTCCAAACAACTGTTGGATGTGAATTAAGTCTTTTTCAACTAAAATAAGTGTGTTTAAAGTCATTTATGTGCCTGAAATTGGTCAAAATTGAAGCTTTTGTGTAAGCAAAACTCTGTAAAAATGGCAATTTTGGTCACTCTGAGGGGTTAAAAAGTGGTTATTCAACATGAGGCAAGATCCATTTGACATTTTGAATCATTTTTGGTATAGTCCGAAAAATTCATTTTCTGATGAAAAACGATGACTCCGGACCGGTCGAACGTACCCAAAATGGTCCATATCGATGAAATTTTAACATTTAATCTTTTGATTCCAAACAACTGTTGGATGTGAATTAAGTCTTTTTCAACTAAAAGAAGTGTGTTTAAAGTCATTTATGTGCCTGAAATTGGTCAAAATTGAAGCTTTTGTGTAAGCAAAACTCTGTAAAAATGGCAATTTTGGTCACTCTGAGGGGTTAAAAAGTGGTTATTCAACATGAGGCACGATCCATTTGACATTTTGAATCATTTTTGGTACAGTCCGAAAAATAAATTTTTTGATGAAAAACGATGACTCCGGACCTGTCGAACATCCCCAAAATGGTCCATATCGATGAAATTTTAACATTTAATCTTTTGACTCCAAACGACTGTTGGATGTGAATTATGACTTTTTCAACTAAAATAAGTGTGTTTAAAGTCATTTATGTGCCTGAAATTGGTCAAAATTGAAGCTTTTGTGTAAGCAAAACTCTGTAAAAAAGGCAATTTTGGTCACTCTGAGGGGTTAAAAAGTGGTTATTCAACCTGAGGCACCATCACTTTGACATTTTGAATCATTTTCTGGTACAGTCCGAAAAATGCATTTTCTGATGAAAAACGATGACTCCGGACCTGTCGAACGTACCCAAAATGGTCCATATCGATGAAATTTTAACATTTAATCTTTTGATTCCAAACAACTGTTGGATGTGAATTAAGTCTTTTTCAACTAAAAGAAGTGTGTTTAAAGTCATTTATGTGCCTGAAATTGGTCAAAATTGAAGCTTTTGTGTAAGCAAAACTCTGTAAAAATGGCAATTTTGGTCACTCTGAGGGGTTAAAAAGTGGTTATTCAACATGAGGCACGATCCATTTGACATTTTGAATCATTTTTGGTACAGTCCGAAAAATAAATTTTTTGATGAAAAACGATGACTCCGGACCTGTCGAACATCCCCAAAATGGTCCATATCGATGAAATTTTAACATTTAATCTTTTGACTCCAAACGACTGTTGGATGTGAATTAAGTCTTTTTCAACTAAAATAAGTGTGTTTAAAGTAATTTATGTGCCTGAAATTGGTCAAAATTGAAGCTTTTGTGTAAGAAAAACTCTGTAAAAAAGGCAATTTTGGTCACTCTGAGGGGTTAAAAAGTGGTTATTCAACCTGAGGCACCATCACTTTGACATTTTGAATCATTTTCTGGTACAGTCCGAAAAATGCATTTTCTGATGAAAAACGATGACTCCGGACCTGTCAAATGTCCCCAAAATGGTCCATATCGATGAAATTTTAACATTTAATCTTTTGACTCCAAACAACTGTTGGATGTGAATTAAGTCTTTTTCAACTAAAATAAGTGTGTTTAAAGTCATTTATGTGCCTGAAATTGGTCAAAATTGAAGCTTTTGTGTAAGCAAAACTCTGTAAAAATGGCAATTTTGGTCACTCTGAGGGGTTAAAAAGTGGTTATTCAACATGAGGCACGATCCATTTGACATTTTGAATCATTTTTGGTACAGTCCGAAAAATTAATTTTTTGATGAAAAACGATGACTCCGGACCTGTCGAACATCCCCAAAATGGTCCATATCGATGAAATTTTAACATTTAATCTTTTGACTCCAAACGACTGTTGGATGTGAATTAAGTCTTTTTCAACTAAAATAAGTGTGTTTAAAGTAATTTATGTGCCTGAAATTGGTCAAAATTGAAGCTTTTGTGTAAGCAAAACTCTGTAAAAAAGGCAATTTTGGTCACTCTGAGGGGTTAAAAAGTGGTTATTCAACCTGAGGCACCATCACTTTGACATTTTGAATCATTTTTTGGTACAGTCCGAAAAATGCATTTTCTTATGAAAAACGATGACTCCGGACCTGTCCAATGTCCCCAAAATGGTCCATATCGATGAAATTTTAACATTTAATCTTTTGACTCCAAACAACTGTTGGATGTGAATTAAGTCTTTTTCAACTAAAATAAGTGTGTTTAAAGTCATTTATGTGCCTGAAATTGGTCAAAATTGAAGCTTTTGTGTAAGCAAACTCTGTAAAAATGGCAATTTTGGTCACTCTGAGGGGTTAAAAAGTGGTTATTCAACATGAGGCAAGATCCATTTGACATTTTGAATCATTTTTGGTACAGTCCGAAAAATTAATTTTTTGATGAAAAACGATGACTCCGGACCTGTCGAACATCCCCAAAATGGTCCATATCGATGAAATTTTAACATTTAATCTTTTGACTCCAAACGACTGTTGGATGTGAATTATGACTTTTTCAAATAAAATAAGTGTGTTTAAAGTCATTTATGTGCCTGAAATTGGTCAAAATTGAAGCTTTTGAGTAAGCAAAACTCTGTAAAAATGGCAATTTTGGTCACTCTGAGGGGTTAAAAAGTGGTTATTCAACATGAGGCACGATCAAATTGACATTTTGAATCATTTTTGGTATAGTCCAAAAAATTCATTTTCTGATGAAAAACGATGACTCCAGACCTGTCGAACGTACCCAAAATGGTCCATATCGATGAAATTTTAACATTTAATCTTTTGACTCCAAACGACTGTTGGATGTGAATTATGACTTTTTCAACTAAAATAAGTGTGTTTAAAGTCATTTATGTGCCTGAAATTGGTCAAAATTGAAGCTTTTGTGTAAGCAAAACTCTGTTAAAAATGGCAATTTTGGTCACTCTGAGGGGTTAAAAAGTGGTTATTCAACATGAGGCAAGATCCATTTGACATTTTGAATCATTTTTGGTATAGTCCGAAAAATTCATTTTCTGATGAAAAACGATGACTCCGGACCTGTCGAACGTCCCCAAAATGGTCCATATCGATGACATTTTAACATTTAATCCTTTGACTCCAAACGACTGTTGGATGTGAATTAAGTCTTTTTCAACTAAAATAAGTGTGTTTAAAGTCATTTATGTGCCTGAAATTGGTCAAAATTGAAGCTTTTGTGTAAGCAAAACTCTGTAAAAATGGCAATTTTGGTCACTCTGAGGGGTTAAAAAGTGGTTATTCAACATGAGGCACGATCCATTTGACATTTTGAATCATTTTTGGTACAGTCCGAAAAATTAATTTTTTGATGAAAAACGATGACTCCGGACCTGTCGAACATCCCCAAAATGGTCCATATCGATGAAATTTTAACATTTAATCTTTTGACTCCATACGACTGTTGGATGTGAATTATGACTTTTTCAAATAAAATAAGTGTGTTTAAAGTCATTTATGTGCCTGAAATTGGTCAAAATTGAAGCTTTTGAGTAAGCAAAACTCTGTAAAAATGGCAATTTTGGTCACTCTGAGGGGTTAAAAAGTGGTTATTCAACATGAGGCACGATCAAATTGACATTTTGAATCATTTTTGGTATAGTCCAAAAAATTCATTTTCTGATGAAAAACGATGACTCCAGACCTGTCGAACGTACCCAAAATGGTCCATATCGATTAAATTTTAACATTTAATCTTTTGACTCCAAACGACTGTTGGATGTGAATTATGACTTTTTCAACTAAAATAAGTGTGTTTAAAGTCATTTATGTGCCTGAAATTGGTCAAAATTGAAGCTTTTGTGTAAGCAAAACTCTGTTAAAAATGGCAATTTTGGTCACTCTGAGGGGTTAAAAAGTGGTTATTCAACATGAGGCAAGATCCATTTGACATTTTGAATCATTTTTGGTACAGTCCGAAAAATTCATTTTCTGATGAAAAACGATGACTCCAGACCTGTCGAACGTACCCAAAATGGTCCATATCGATGAAATTTTAACATTTAATCTTTTGACTCCAAACAACTGTTGGATGTGAATTAAGTCTTTTTCAACTAAAATAAGTGTGTTTAAAGTCATTTATGTGCCTGAAATTGGTCAAAATTGAAGCTTTTGTGTAGGCAAAACTCTGTAAAAATGGCAATTTTGGTCACTCTGAGGGGTTAAAAAGTGGTTATTCAACATGAGGCAAGATCCATTTGACATTTTGAATCATTTTTGGTACAGTCCGAAAAATTAATTTTTTGATGAAAAACGATGACTCCGGACCTGTCGAACATCCCCAAAATGGTCCATATCGATGAAATTTTAACATTTAATCTTTTGACTCCAAACGACTGTTGGAGTTGAATTATGACTTTTTCAAATAAAATAAGTGTGTTTAAAGTCATTTATGTGCCTGAAATTGGTCAAAATTGAAGCTTTTGAGTAAGCAAAACTCTGTAAAAATGGCAATTTTGGTCACTCTGAGGGGTTAAAAAGTGGTTATTCAACATGAGGCACGATCAATTTGACATTTTGAATCATTTTTGGTATAGTCCGAAAAATTCATTTTCTGATGAAAAACGATGACTCCGGACCTGTCGAACGTCCCCAAAATGGTCCATATCGATGAAATTTTAACATTTAATCTTTTGACTCCAAACGACTGTTGGATGTGAATTAAGTCTTTTTCAACTAAAATAAGTGTGTTTAAAGTAATTTATGTGCCTGAAATTGGTCAAAATTGAAGCTTTTGTGTAAGCAAAACTCTGTAAAAATGGCAATTTTGGTCACTCTGAGGGGTTAAAAAGTGGTTATTCAACATGAGGCACGATCCATTTGACATTTTGAATCATTTTTGGTATAGTCCGAAAAATTCATTTTCTGATGAAAAACGATGACTCCGGACCTGTCGAACGTCCCCAAAATGGTCCATATCGATGACATTTTAACATTTAATCCTTTGACTCCAAACGACTGTTGGATGTGAATTATGACTTTTTCAACTAAAATAAGTGCGTTTAAAGTCATTTATGTGCCTGAAATTGGTCAAAATTGAAGCTTTTGTGTAAGCAAAACTCTGTAAAAATGGCAATTTTGGTCACTCTGAGGGGTTAAAAAGTGGTTATTCAACATGAGGCAAGATCCATTTGACATTTTGAATCATTTTTGGTACAGTCCGAAAAATAAATTTTTTGATGAAAAACGATGACTCCGGACCTGTCGAACATCCCCAAAATGGTCCATATCGATGAAATTTTAACATTTAATCTTTTGACTCCAAACGACTGTTGGATGTGAATTATGACTTTTTCAAATAAAATAAGTGTGTTTAAAGTCATTTATGTGCCTGAAATTGGTCAAAATTGAAGCTTTTGAGTAAGCAAAACTCTGTAAAAATGGCAATTTTGGTCACTCTGAGGGGTTAAAAAGTGGTTATTCAACATGAGGCACGATCAATTTGACATTTTGAATAATTTTTGGTATAGTCCGAAAAATTCATTTTCTGATGAAAAACGATGACTCCGGACCTGTCGAACGTCCCCAAAATGGTCCATATCGATGAAATTTTAACATTTAATCTTTTGACTCCAAACGACTGTTGGATGTGAATTAAGTCTTTTTCAACTAAAATAAGTGTGTTTAAAGTAATTTATGTGCCTGAAATTGGTCAAAATTGAAGCTTTTGTGTAAGCAAAACTCTGTAAAAATGGCAATTTTGGTCACTCTGAGGGGTTAAAAAGTGGTTATTCAACATGAGGCAAGATCCATTTGACATTTTGAATCATTTTTAGTACAGTCCGAAAAATTAATTTTTTGATGAAAAACGATGACTCCGGACCTGTCGAACATCCCCAAAATGGTCCATATCGATGAAATTTTAACATTTAATCTTTTGACTCCAAACGACTGTTGGATGTGAATTATGACTTTTTCAACTAAAATAAGTGCGTTTAAAGTCATTTATGTGCCTGAAATTGGTCAAAATTGAAGCTTTTGTGTAAGCAAAACTCTGTAAAAATGGCAATTTTGGTCACTCTGAGGGGTTAAAAAGTGGTTATTCAACATGAGGCAAGATCCATTTGACATTTTGAATCATTTTTGGTACAGTCCGAAAAATAAATTTTTTGATGAAAAACGATGACTCCGGACCTGTCGAACATCCCCAAAATGGTCCATATCGATGAAATTTTAACATTTAATCTTTTGACTCCAAACGACTGTTGGATGTGAATTATGACTTTTTCAAATAAAATAAGTGTGTTTAAAGTCATTTATGTGCCTGAAATTGGTCAAAATTGAAGCTTTTGAGTAAGCAAAACTCTGTAAAAATGGCAATTTTGGTCACTCTGAGGGGTTAAAAAGTGATTATTCAACATGAGGCACGATCAATTTGACATTTTGAATAATTTTTGGTATAGTCCGAAAAATTCATTTTCTGATGAAAAACGATGACTCCGGACCTGTCGAACGTCCCCAAAATGGTCCATATCGATGAAATTTTAACATTTAATCTTTTGACTCCAAACGACTGTTGGATGTGAATTAAGTCTTTTTCAACTAAAATAAGTGTGTTTAAAGTAATTTATGTGCCTGAAATTGGTCAAAATTGAAGATTTTGTGTAAGCAAAACTCTGTAAAAATGGCAATTTTGGTCACTCTGAGGGGTTAAAAAGTGGTTATTCAACATGAGGCAAGATCCATTTGACATTTTGAATCATTTTTGGTACAGTCCGAAAAATTAATTTTCTGATGAAAAACGATGACTCCGGACCTGTCGAACGTCCCCAAAATGGTCCATATCGATGAAATTTTAACATTTAATCTTTTGACTCCAAACGACTGTTGGATGTGAATTATGACTTTTTTCAACTAAAATAAGTGTGTTTAAAGTCATTTATGTGCCTGAAATTGGTCAAAATTGAAGCTTTTGTGTAAGCAAAACTCTGTAAAAATGGCAATTTTGGTCACTCTGAGGGGTTAAAAAGTGGTTATTCAACATGAGGCACGATCCATTTGACATTTTGAATCATTTTTGGTACAGTCCGAAAAATAAATTTTTTGATGAAAAACGATGACTCCGGACCTGTCGAACATCCCCAAAATGGTCCATATCGATGAAATTTTAACATTTAATCTTTTGACTCCAAACGACTGTTGGATGTGAATTAAGTCTTTTTCAACTAAAATAAGTGTGTTTAAAGTAATTTATGTGCCTGAAATTGGTCAAAATTGAAGCTTTTGTGTAAGAAAAACTCTGTAAAAAAGGCAATTTTGGTCACTCTGAGGGGTTAAAAAGTGGTTATTCAACCTGAGGCACCATCACTTTGACATTTTGAATCATTTTCTGGTACAGTCCGAAAAATGCATTTTCTGATGAAAAACGATGACTCCGGACCTGTCGAATGTCCCCAAAATGGTCCATATCGATGAAATTTTAACATTTAATCTTTTGACTCCAAACAACTGTTGGATGTGAATTAAGTCTTTTTCAACTAAAATAAGTGTGTTTAAAGTCATTAATGTGCCTGAAATTGGTCAAAATTGAAGCTTTTGTGTAAGCAAAACTCTGTAAAAATGGCAATTTTGGTCACTCTGAGGGGTTAAAAAGTGGTTATTCAACATGAGGCACGATCCATTTGACATTTTGAATCATTTTTGGTACAGTCCAAAAAATTAATTTTTTGATGAAAAACGATGACTCCGGACCTGTCGAACATCCCCAAAATGGTCCATATCGATGAAATTTTAACATTTAATCTTTTGACTCCAAACGACTGTTGGATGTGAATTAAGTCTTTTTCAACTAAAATAAGTGTGTTTAAAGTAATTTATGTGCCTGAAATTGGTCAAAATTGAAGCTTTTGTGTAAGCAAAACTCTGCAAAAAAGGCAATTTTGGTCACTCTGAGGGGTTAAAAAGTGGTTATTCAACCTGAGGCACCATCACTTTGACATTTTGAATCATTTTTTGGTACAGTCCGAAAAATGCATTTTCTGATGAAAAACGATGACTCCGGACCTGTCGAATGTCCCCAAAATGGTCCATATCGATGAAATTTTAACATTTAATCTTTTGACTCCAAACAACTGTTGGATGTGAATTAAGTCTTTTTCAACTAAAATAAGTGTGATTAAAGTCATTTATGTGCCTGAAATTGGTCAAAATTGAAGCTTTTGTGTAAGCAAAACTCTGTAAAAATGGCAATTTTGGTCACTCTGAGGGGTTAAAAAGCGGTTATTCAACATGAGGCAAGATCCATTTGACATTTTGAATCATTTTTGGTACAGTCCGAAAAATTAATTTTTTGATGAAAAACGATGACTCCGGACCTGTCGAACATCCCCAAAATGGTCCATATCGATGAAATTTTAACATTTAATCTTTTGACTCCAAACGACTGTTGGATGTGAATTATGACTTTTTCAAATAAAATAAGTGTGTTTAAAGTCATTTATGTGCCTGAAATTGGTCAAAATTGAAGCTTTTGAGTAAGCAAAACTCTGTAAAAATGGCAATTTTGGTCACTCTGAGGGGTTAAAAAGTGGTTATTCAACATTAGGCACGATCAATTTGACATTTTGAATCATTTTTGGTATAGACTCGAAAAATTCATTTTCTGATGAAAAACGATGACTCCGGACCTGTCGAACGTCCCCAAAATGGTCCATATCGATGAAATTTTAACATTTAATCTTTTGACTCCAAACGACTGTTGGATGTGAATTATGACTTTTTCAACTAAAATAAGTGTGTTTAAAGTCATTTATGTGCCTGAAATTGGTCAAAATTGAAGCTTTTGTGTAAGCAAAACTCTGTAAAAATGGCAATTTTGGTCACTCTGAGGGGTTAAAAAGTGGTTATTCAACATGAGGCACGATCCATTTGACATTTTGAATCATTTTTGGTACAGTCCGAAAAATTAATTTTTTGATGAAAAACGATGACTCCGGACCTGTCGAACATCCCCAAAATGGTCCATATCGATGAAATTTTAACATTTAATCTTTTGACTCCAAACGACTGTTGGATGTGAATTAAGTCTTTTTCAACTAAAATAAGTGTGTTTAAAGTAATTTATGTGCCTGAAATTGGTCAAAATGTAAGCTTTTGTGTAAGCAAAACTCTGTAAAAAAGGCAATTTTGGTCACTCTGAGGGGTTAAAAAGTGGTTATTCAACATGAGGCACGATCTATTTGACATTTTGAATCATTTTTGGTATAGTCCGAAAAATTCATTTTCTGATGAAAAACGATGACTCCGGACCTGTCGAACGTCCCCAAAATGGTCCATATCGATGAACGATGAAATTTTAACATTTAATCTTTTGACTCCAAACGACTGTTGGATGTGAATTATGACTTTTTCAACTAAAATAAGTGTGTTTAAAGTCAATTATGTGCCTGAAATTGGTCAAAATTGAAACTTTTGAGTAAGCAAAACTCTGTAAAAATGGCAATTTTGGTCACTCTGAGGGGTTAAAAAGTCGTTATTCAACCTGAGGCACCATCACTTTGACATTTTGAATCATTTTTGGTACAGTCCGAAAAATTCATTTTCTGATGAAAAACGATGACTCCGGACCTGTCGAACATCCCCAAAATGGTCCATATCGATGAAATTTTAACATTTATTCTTTTGACTCCAAACAACTGTTGGATGTGAATTAAGTCTTTTTCAACTAAAATAAGTGTGTTTAAAGTCATTTATGTGCCTGAAATTGGTCAAAATTGAAACTTTTGTGTAAGCAAAACTCTGTAAAAATGGCAATTTTGGTCTCTCTAAGGGGTTAAAAAGTGGTTATTCAACATGAGGCACCATCACTTTGACATTTTGAATCATTTTTGGTACAGTCCGAAAAATTCATTTTCTGATGAAAAACGATGACTCCGGACCTGTCGAACGTACCCAAAATGGTCCATATCGATGAAATTTTAACATTTAATCTTTTGACTCCAAACAACTGTTGGATGTGAATTAAGTCTTTTTCAACTAAAATAAGTGTGTTTAAAGTCATTTATGTGCCTGAAATTGGTCAAAATTGAAGCTTTTGTGTAAGCAAAACTCTGTAAAAATGGCAATTTTGGTCACTCTGAGGGGTTAAAAAGTGGTTATTCAACATGAGGCAAGATCCATTTGACATTTTGAATCATTTTTGATACAGTCCGAAAAATTAATTTTTTGATGAAAAACGATGACTCCGGACCTGTCGAACATCCCCAAAATGGTCCATATCGATGAAATTTTAACATTTAATCTTTTGACTCCAAACGACTGTTGGATGTGAATTATGACTTTTTCAAATAAAATAAGTGTGTTTAAAGTCATTTATGTGCCTGAAATTGGTCAAAATTGAAGCTTTTGAGTAAGCAAAACTCTGTAAAAATGGCAATTTTGGTCACTCTGAGGGGTTAAAAAGTGGTTATTCAACATGAGGCACGATCAATTTGACATTTTGAATCATTTTTGGTATAGTCCGAAAAATTCATTTTCTGATGAAAAACGATGACTCCGGACCTGTCGAAGGTCCCCAAAATGGTCCATATCGATGAAATTTTAACATTTAATCTTTTGACTCCAAACGACTGTTGGATGTGAATTAAGTCTTTTTCAACTAAAATAAGTGTGTTTAAAGTAATTTATGTGCCTGAAATTGGAAAAAATTGAAGCTTTTGGGTAAGCAAAACTCTGTAAAAATGGCAATTTTGGTCACTCTGAGGGGTTAAAAAGTGGTTATTCAACATGAGGCACGATCCATTTGACATTTTGAATCATTTTTGGTATAGTCCGAAAAATTCATTTTCTGATGAAAAACGATGACTCCGGACCTGTCGAACGTCCCCAAAATGGTCCATATCGATGACATTTTAACATTTAATCTTTTGATTCCAAACAACTGTTGGATGTGAATTAAGTCTTTTTCAACTAAAATAAGTGTGTTTAAAGTCATTTATGTGCCTGAAATTGGTCAAAATTGAAGCTTTTGTGTAAGCAAAACTCTGTAAAAAGGGCAATTTTGGTCACTCTGAGGGGTTAAAAAGTGGTTATTCAACATGAGGCACGATCCATTTGACATTTTGAATCATTTTTGGTATAGTCCGAAAAATTCATTTTCTGATGAAAAACGATGACTCCGGACCTGTCGAACGTCCCCAAAATGGTCCATATCGATGAAATTTTAACATTTAATCTTTTGACTCCAAACGACTGTTGGATGTGAATTAAGTCTTTTTCAACTAAAATAAGTGTGTTTAAAGTCATTTATGTGCCTGAAATTGGTCAAAATTGAAGCTTTTGTGTAAGCAAAACTCTGTAAAAATGGCAATTTTGGTCACTCTGAGGGGTTAAAAAGTGGTCATTCAACATGAGGCAAGATCCATTTGACATTTTGAATCATTTTTGGTACAGTCCGAAAAATTAATTTTTTGATGAAAAACGATGACTCCGGACCTGTCGAACATCCCCAAAATGGTCCATATCGATGAAATTTTAACATTTAATCTTTTGACTCCAAACGACTGTTGGATGTGAATTATGACTTTTTCAACTAAAATAAGTGCGTTTAAAGTCATTTATGTGCCTGAAATTGGTCAAAATTGAAGCTTTTGTGTAAGCAAAACTCTGTAAAAATGGCAATTTTGGTCACTCTGAGGGGTTAAAAAGTGGTTATTCAACATGAGGCAAGATCCATTTGACATTTTGAATCATTTTTGGTACAGTCCGAAAATTAAATTTTTTGATGAAAAACGATGACTCCGGACCTGTCGAACATCCCCAAAATGGTCCATATTGATGAAATTTTAACA
Source organism: Lissotriton vulgaris (assembly GCF_964263255.1). Classification (NCBI taxonomy): domain Eukaryota; kingdom Metazoa; phylum Chordata; class Amphibia; order Caudata; family Salamandridae; genus Lissotriton; species Lissotriton vulgaris. The sequence continues at coordinate 632,012 of NW_028249553.1, read as the reverse complement.
TTTAATCTTTTGACTCCAAACGACTGTTGGATGTGAATTATGACTTTTTCAAATAAAATAAGTGTGTTTAAAGTCATTTATGTGCCTGAAATTGGTCAAAATTGAAGCTTTTGAGTAAGCAAAACTCTGTAAAAATGGCAATTTTGGTCACTCTGAGGGGTTAAAAAGTGATTATTCAACATGAGGCACGATCAATTTGACATTTTGAATAATTTTTGGTATAGTCCGAAAAATTCATTTTCTGATGAAAAACGATGACTCCGGACCTGTCGAACGTCCCCAAAATGGTCCATATCGATGAAATTTTAACATTTAATCTTTTGACTCCAAACGACTGTTGGATGTGAATTAAGTCTTTTTCAACTAAAATAAGTGTGTTTAAAGTAATTTATGTGCCTGAAATTGGTCAAAATTGAAGCTTTTGTGTAAGCAAAACTCTGTAAAAATGGCAATTTTGGTCACTCTGAGGGGTTAAAAAGTGGTTATTCAACATGAGGCAAGATCCATTTGACATTTTGAATCATTTTTGGTACAGTCCGAAAAATTAATTTTCTGATGAAAAACGATGACTCCGGACCTGTCGAACGTACCCAAAATGGTCCATATCGATGAAATTTTAACATTTAATCTTTTGACTCCAAACGACTGTTGGATGTGAATTATGACTTTTTTCAACTAAAATAAGTGTGTTTAAAGTCATTTATGTGCCTGAAATTGGTCAAAATTGAAGCTTTTGTGTAAGCAAAACTCTGTAAAAATGGCAATTTTGGTCACTCTGAGGGGTTAAAAAGTGGTTATTCAACATGAGGCACGATCCATTTGACATTTTGAATCATTTTTGGTACAGTCCGAAAAATTAATTTTTTGATGAAAAACGATGACTCCGGACCTGTCGAACGTACCCAAAATGGTCCATATCGATGAAATTTTAACATTTAATCTTTTGACTCCAAACGACTGTTGGATGTGAATTAAGTCTTTTTCAACTAAAATAAGTGTGTTTAAAGTAATTTATGTGCCTGAAATTGGTCAAAATTGAAGCTTTTGTGTAAGAAAAACTCTGTAAAAAAGGCAATTTTGGTCACTCTGAGGGGTTAAAAAGTGGTTATTCAACCTGAGGCACCATCACTTTGACATTTTGAATCATTTTCTGGTACAGTCCGAAAAATGCATTTTCTGATGAAAAACGATGACTCCGGACCTGTCGAATGTCCCCAAAATGGTCCATATCGATGAAATTTTAACATTTAATCTTTTGACTCCAAACAACTGTTGGATGTGAATTAAGTCTTTTTTAACTAAAATAAGTGTGTTTAAAGTCATTTATGTGCCTGAAATTGGGCAAAATTGAAGCTTTTGTGTAAGCAAAACTCTGTAAAAATGGCAATTTTGGTCACTCTGAGGGGTTAAAAAGTGGTTATTCAACATGAGGCACGATCCATTTGACATTTTGAATCATTTTTGGTACAGTCCGAAAAATTAATTTTTTGATGAAAAACGATGACTCCGGACCTGTCGAACATCCCCAAAATGGTCCATATCGATGAAATTTTAACATTTAATCTTTTGACTCCAATCGACTGTTGGATGTGAATTAAGTCTTTTTCAACTAAAATAAGTGTGTTTAAAGTAATTTATGTGCCTGAAATTGGTCAAAATTGAAGCTTTTGTGTAAGAAAAACTCTGTAAAAAAGGCAATTTTGGTCACTCTGAGGGGTTAAAAAGTGGTTATTCAACCTGAGGCACCATCACTTTGACATTTTGAATCATTTTCTGGTACAGTCCGAAAAATGCATTTTCTGATGAAAAACGATGACTCCGGACCTGTCGAATGTCCCCAAAATGGTCCATATCGATGAAATTTTAACATTTAATCTTTTGACTCCAAACAACTGTTGGATGTGAATTAAGTCTTTTTCAACTAAAATAAGTGTGTTTAAAGTCATTTATGTGCCTGAAATTGGTCAAAATTGAAGCTTTTGTGTAAGCAAAACTCTGTAAAAATGGCAATTTTGGTCACTCTGAGGGGTTAAAAAGTGGTTATTCAACATGAGGCACGATCCATTTGACATTTTGAATCATTTTTGGTACAGTCCGAAAAATTAATTTTTTGATGAAAAACGATGACTCCGGACCTGTCGAACATCCCCAAAATGGTCCATATCGATGAAATTTTAACATTTAATCTTTTGACTCCAAACGACTGTTGGATGTGAATTAAGTCTTTTTCAACTAAAATAAGTGTGTTTAAAGTAATTTATGTGCCTGAAATTGGTCAAAATTGAAGCTTTTGTGTAAGCAAAACTCTGTAAAAAAGGCAATTTTGGTCACTCTGAGGGGTTAAAAAGTGGTTATTCAACCTGAGGCACCATCACTTTGACATTTTGAATCATTTTTTGGTACAGTCCGAAAAATGCATTTTCTGATGAAAAACGATGACTCCGGACCTGTCGAATGTCCCCAAAATGGTCCATATCGATGAAATTTTAACATTTAATCTTTTGACTCCAAACAACTGTTGGATGTGAATTAAGTCTTTTTCAACTAAAATAAGTGTGTTTAAAGTCATTTATGTGCCTGAAATTGGTCAAAATTGAAGCTTTTGTGTAAGCAAAACTCTGTAAAAATGGCAATTTTGGTCACTCTGAGGGGTTAAAAAGCGGTTATTCAACATGAGGCAAGATCCATTTGACATTTTGAATCATTTTTGGTACAGTCCGAAAAATTAATTTTTTGATGAAAAACGATGACTCCGGACCTGTCGAACATCCCCAAAATGGTCCATATCGATGAAATTTTAACATTTAATCTTTTGACTCCAAACGACTGTTGGATGTGAATTATGACTTTTTCAAATAAAATAAGTGTGTTTAAAGTCATTTATGTGCCTGAAATTGGTCAAAATTGAAGCTTTTGAGTAAGCAAAACTCTGTAAAAATGGCAATTTTGGTCACTTTGAGGGGTTAAAAAGTGGTTATTCAACATTAGGCACGATCAATTTGACATTTTGAATCATTTTTGGTATAGACTCGAAAAATTCATTTTCTGATGAAAAACGATGACTCCGGACCTGTCGAACGTCCCCAAAATGGTCCATATCGATGAAATTTTAACATTTAATCTTTTGACTCCAAACGACTGTTGGATGTGAATTATGACTTTTTCAACTAAAATAAGTGTGTTTAAAGTCATTTATGTGCCTGAAATTGGTCAAAATTGAAGCTTTTGTGTAAGCAAAACTCTGTAAAAATGGCAATTTTGGTCACTCTGAGGGGTTAAAAAGTGGTTATTCAACATGAGGCACGATCCATTTGACATTTTGAATCATTTTTGGTACAGTCCGAAAAATTAATTTTTTGATGAAAAACGATGACTCCGGACCTGTCGAACATCCCCAAAATGGTCCATATCGATGAAATTTTAACATTTAATCTTTTGACTCCAAACAACTGTTGGATGTGAATTAAGTCTTTTTCAACTAAAATAAGTGTGTTTAAAGTAATTTATGTGCCTGAAATTGGTCAAAATGTAAGCTTTTGTGTAAGCAAAACTCTGTAAAAAAGGCAATTTTGGTCACTCTGAGGGGTTAAAAAGTGGTTATTCAACCTGAGGCACCATCACTTTGACATTTTGAATCATTTTTTGGTACAGTCCGAAAAATTCATTTTCTGATGAAAAACGATGACTCCGGACCTGTCGAACATCCCCAAAATGGTCCATATCGATGAAATTTTAACATTTAATCTTTTGACTCCAAACGACTGTTGGATGTGAATTATGACTTTTTCAAATAAAATAAGTGTGTTTAAAGTCATTTATGTGCCTGAAATTGGTCAAAATTGAAGCTTTTGAGTAAGCAAAACTCTGTAAAAATGGCAATTTTGGTCACTCTGAGGGGTTAAAAAGTGGTTATTCAACATGAGGCACGATCAATTTGACATTTTGAATCATTTTTGGTATAGTCCGAAAAATTCATTTTCTGATGAAAAACGATGACTCCGGACCTGTCGAACGTCCCCAAAATGGTCCATATCGATGAAATTTTAACATTTAATCTTTTGACTCCAAACGACTGTTGGATGTGAATTAAGTCTTTTTCAACTAAAATAAGTGTGTTTAAAGTAATTTATGTGCCTGAAATTGGAAAAAATTGAAGCTTTTGGGTAAGCAAAACTCTGTAAAAATGGCAATTTTGGTCACTCTGAGGGGTTAAAAAGTGGTTATTCAACATGAGGCACGATCCATTTGACATTTTGAATCATTTTTGGTATAGTCCGAAAAATTAATTTTTTGATGAAAAACGATGACTCCGGACCTGTCGAACATCCCCAAAATGGTCCATATCGATGAAATTTTAACATTTAATCTTTTGACTCCAAACGACTGTTGGATGTGAATTAAGTCTTTTTCAACTAAAATAAGTGTGTTTAAAGTAATTTATGTGCCTGAAATTGGTCAAAATTGAAGCTTTTGTGTAAGCAAAGCTCTGTAAAAATGGCAATTTTGGTCACTCTGAGGGGTTAAAAAGTGGTTATTCAACATGAGGCAAGATCCATTTGACATTTTGAATCATTTTTGGTACAGTCCGAAAAATTAATTTTCTGATGAAAAACGATGACTCCGGACTTGTCGAACGTACCCAAAATGGTCCATATCGATGAAATTTTAACATTTAATCTTTTGATTCCAAACAACTGTTGGATGTGAATTAAGTCTTTTTCAACTAAAATAAGTGTGTTTAAAGTCATTTATGTGCCTGAAATTGGTCAAAATTGAAGCTTTTGTGTAAGCAAAACTCTGTAAAAAGGGCAATTTTGGTCACTCTGAGGGGTTAAAAAGTGGTTATTCAACATGAGGCACGATCCATTTGACATTTTGAATCATTTTTGGTATAGTCCGAAAAATTCATTTTCTGATGAAAAACGATGACTCCGGACCTGTCGAACGTCCCCAAAATGGTCCATATCGATGAAATTTTAACATTTAATCTTTTGACTCCAAACGACTGTTGGATGTGAATTATGACTTTTTCAACTAAAATAAGTGTGTTTAAAGTCATTTATGTGCCTGAAATTGGTCAAAATTGAAGCTTTTGTGTAAGCAAAACTCTGTAAAAATGGCAATTTTGGTCACTCTGAGGGGTTAAAAAGTGGTTATTCAACATGAGGCACGATCCATTTGACATTTTGAATCATTTTTGGTACAGTCCGAAAAATTAATTTTTTGATGAAAAACGATGACTCCGGACCTGTCGAACATCCCCAAAATGGTCCATATCGATGAAATTTTAACATTTAATCTTTTGACTCCAAACGACTGTTGGATGTGAATTAAGTCTTTTTCAACTAAAATAAGTGTGTTTAAAGTAATTTATGTGCCTGAAATTGGTCAAAATTGAAGCTTTTGTGTAAGAAAAACTCTGTAAAAAAGGCAATTTTGGTCACTCTGAGGGGTTAAAAAGTGGTTATTCAACCTGAGGCACCATCACTTTGACATTTTGAATCATTTTCTGGTACAGTCCGAAAAATGCATTTTCTGATGAAAAACGATGACTCCGGACCTGTCGAATGTCCCCAAAATGGTCCATATCGATGAAATTTTAACATTTAATCTTTTGACTCCAAACAACTGTTGGATGTGAATTAAGTCTTTTTCAACTAAAATAAGTGTGTTTAAAGTCATTTATGTGCCTGAAATTGGTCAAAATTGAAGCTTTTGTGTAAGCAAAACTCTGTAAAAATGGCAATTTTGGTCACTCTGATGGGTTAAAAAGTGGTTATTCAACATGAGGCACGATCTATTTGACATTTTGAATCATTTTTGGTATAGTCCGAAAAATTCATTTTCTGATGAAAAACGATGACTCCGGACCTGTCGAACGTCCCCAAAATGGTCCATATCGATGAAATTTTAACATTTAATCTTTTGACTCCAAACGACTGTTGGATGTGAATTATGACTTTTTCAAATAAAATAAGTGTGTTTAAAGTCATTTATGTGCCTGAAATTGGTCAAAATTGAAGCTTTTGTGTAAGCAAAACTCTGTAAAAATGGCAATTTTGGTCACTCTGAGGGGTTAAAAAGTGGTTATTCAACATGAGGCACGATCCATTTGACATTTTGAATCATTTTTGGTACAGTCCTAAAAATTAATTTTTTGATGAAAAAAATGACTCCGGACCTATTCGAACATCCCCAAAATGGTCCATATCGATGAAATTTTAACATTTAATCTTTTGACTCCAAACGACTGTTGGATGTGAATTAAGTCTTTTTCAACTAAAATAAGTGTGTTTAAAGTAATTTATGTGCCTGAAATTGGTCAAAATTGAAGCTTTTGTGTAAGCAAAACTCTGTAAAAAATGCAATTTTGGTCACTCTGAGGGGTTAAAAAGTGGTTATTCAACCTGAGGCACCATCACTTTGACATTTTGAATCATTTTTTGGTACAGTCCGAAAAATGCATTTTCTGATGAAAAACGATGACTCCGGACCTGTCGAACATCCCCAAAATGGTCCATATCGATGAAATTTTAACATTTAATCTTTTGACTCCAAACGACTGTTGGATGTGAATTATGACTTTTTCAAATAAAATAAGTGTGTTTAAAGTCATTTATGTGCCTGAAATTGGTCAAAATTGAAGCTTTTGAGTAAGCAAAACTCTGTAAAAATGGCAATTTTGGTCACTCTGAGGGGTTAAAAAGTGGTTATTCAACATGAGGCACGATCAATTTGACATTTTGAATCATTTTTGGTATAGTCCGAAAAATTCATTTTCTGATGAAAAACGATGACTCCGGACCTGTCGAACGTCCCCAAAATGGTCCATATCGATGAAATTTTAACATTTAATCTTTTGACTCCAAACGACTGTTGGATGTGAATTATGACTTTTTCAACTAAAATAAGTGTGTTTAAAGTCATTTATGTGCCTGAAATTGGTCAAAATTGAAGCTTTTGTGTAAGCAAAACTCTGTAAAAATGGCAATTTTGGTCACTCTGAGGGGTTAAAAAGTGGTTGTTCAACATGAGGCACGATCCATTTGACATTTTGAATCATTTTTGGTACAGTCCGAAAAATTAATTTTTTGATGAAAAACGATGACTTCGGACCTGTCGAACATCCCCAAAATGGTCCATATCGATGAAATTTTAACATTTAATCTTTTGACTCCAAACGACTGTTGGATGTGAATTAAGTCTTTTTCAACTAAAATAAGTGTGTTTAAAGTAATTTATGTGCCTGAAATTGGTCAAAATTTAAGCTTTTGTGTAAGCAAAACTCTGTAAAAAAGGCAATTTTGGTCACTCTGAGGGGTTAAAAAGTGGTTATTCAACCTGAGGCACCATCACTTTGACATTTTGAATCATTTTTTGGTACAGTCCGAAAAATTCATTTTCTGATGAAAAACTATGACTCCGGACCTGTAGAATGTCCCCAAAATGGTCCATATCGATGAAATTTTAACATTTAATCTTTTGACTCCAAACAACTGTTGGATGTGAATAAAGTCTTTTTCAACTAAAATAAGTGTGTTTAAAGTCATTTATGTGCCTGAAATTGGTCAAAATTGAAGCTTTTGTGTAAGCAAACCTCTGTAAAAATGGCAATTTTGGTCACTCTGATGGGTTAAAAAGTGGTTATTCAACATGAGGCACGATCTATTTGACATTTTGAATCATTTTTGGTATAGTCCGAAAAATTCATTTTCTGATGAAAAACTATGACTCCGGACCTGTCGAACGTCCCCAAAATGGTCCATATCGATGAAATTTTAACATTTAATCTTTTGACTCCAAACAACTGTTGGATGTGAATTAAGTCTTTTTCAACTAAAATAAGTGTGTTTAAAGTCATTTATGTGCCTGAAATTGGTCAAAATTGAAACTTTTGTGTAAGCAAAACTCTGTAAAAATGGCAATTTTGGTCTCTCTAAGGGGTTAAAAAGTGGTTATTCAACATGAGGCACCATCACTTTGACATTTTGAATCATTTTTGGTACAGTCCGAAAAATTCATTTTCTGATGAAAAACGATGACTCCGGACCTGTCGAACGTCCCCAAACTGGTCCATATCGATGAAATTTTAACATATAATCTTTTGACTCCAAACAACTGTTGGATGTGAATTATGACTTTTTCAACTAAAATAAGTGTGTTTAAAGTCATTTATGTGCCTGAAATCGGTCAAAATTGAAGCTTTTGTGTAAGCAAAACTCTGTAAAAATGGCAATTTTGGTCTCTCTGAGGGGTTAAAAAGTGGTTATTCAACATGAGGCACGATCCATTTGACATTTTGAATCATTTTTGGTACAGTCCGAAAAATTAATTTTTTGATGAAAAACGATGACTTCGGACCTGTCGAACATCCCCAAAATGGTCCATATCGATGAAATTTTAACATTTAATCTTTTGACTCCAAACGACTGTTGGATGTGAATTAAGTCTTTTTCAACTAAAATAAGTGTGTTTAAAGTAATTTATGTGCCTGAAATTGGTCAAAATTTAAGCTTTTGTGTAAGCAAAACTCTGTAAAAAAGGCAATTTTGGTCACTCTGAGGGGTTAAAAAGTGGTTATTCAACCTGAGGCACCATCACTTTGACATTTTGAATCATTTTTTGGTACAGTCCGAAAAATTCATTTTCTGATGAAAAACTATGACTCCGGACCTGTAGAATGTCCCCAAAATGGTCCATATCGATGAAATTTTAACATTTAATCTTTTGACTCCAAACAACTGTTGGATGTGAATAAAGTCTTTTTCAACTAAAATAAGTGTGTTTAAAGTCATTTATGTGCCTGAAATTGGTCAAAATTGAAGCTTTTGTGTAAGCAAACCTCTGTAAAAATGGCAATTTTGGTCACTCTGATGGGTTAAAAAGTGGTTATTCAACATGAGGCACGATCTATTTGACATTTTGAATCATTTTTGGTATAGTCCGAAAAATTCATTTTCTGATGAAAAACTATGACTCCGGACCTGTCGAACGTCCCCAAAATGGTCCATATCGATGAAATTTTAACATTTAATCTTTTGACTCCAAACAACTGTTGGATGTGAATTAAGTCTTTTTCAACTAAAATAAGTGTGTTTAAAGTCATTTATGTGCCTGAAATTGGTCAAAATTGAAACTTTTGTGTAAGCAAAACTCTGTAAAAATGGCAATTTTGGTCTCTCTAAGGGGTTAAAAAGTGGTTATTCAACATGAGGCACCATCACTTTGACATTTTGAATCATTTTTGGTACAGTCCGAAAAATTCATTTTCTGATGAAAAACGATGACTCCGGACCTGTCGAACGTCCCCAAACTGGTCCATATCGATGAAATTTTAACATATAATCTTTTGACTCCAAACAACTGTTGGATGTGAATTATGACTTTTTCAACTAAAATAAGTGTGTTTAAAGTCATTTATGTGCCTGAAATCGGTCAAAATTGAAGCTTTTGTGTAAGCAAAACTCTGTAAAAATGGCAATTTTGGTCTCTCTGAGGGGTTAAAAAGTGGTTATTCAACATGAGGCACGATCAATTTGACATTTTGAATCATTTTTGGTACAGTCCGAAAAATTCATTTTCTGATGAAAAACGATGACTCCGGACCTGTCGAACGTCCCCAAAATGGTCCATATCGATGAAATTTTAACATTTAATCTTTTGACTCCAAACAACTGTTGGATGTGAATTATGAATTTTTCAACTAAAATAAGTGTGTTTAAAGTCATTTATGTGCCTGAAATTGGTAAAAATTGAAGCTTTTGTGTAAGCAAAACTCTGTAAAAATGGCAATTTTGGTCACTCTGATGGGTTAAAAAGTGGTTATTCAACATGAGGCACGATCTATTTGACATTTTGAATAATTTTTGTTATAGTCCGAAAAATTCATTTTCTGATGAAAAACGATGACTCCGGACCTGTCGAACGTCCCCAAAATGGTCCATATCGATGAAATTTTAACATTTAATCTTTTGACTCCAAACAAATGTTGGATGTGAATTAAGTCTTTTTCAACTAAAATAAGTGTGTTTAAAGTCATTTATGTGCCTGAAATTGGTCAAAATTGAAGCTTTTGTGTAAGCAAAACTCTGTAAAAATTGCAATTTTGGTCACTCTGAGGGGTTAAAAAGTGGTTATTCAACATGAGGCACGATCCATTTGACATTTTGAATCATTTTTGGTATAGTCCAAAAAATTCATTTTCTGATGAAAAACGATGACTCCGGACCTGTCGAACGTCCCCAAAATGGTCCATATCGATGAAATTTTAACATTTAATCTTTTGACTCCAAACGACTGTTGGATGTGAATTAAGTCTTTTTCAACTAAAATAAGTGTGTTTAAAGTCATTTATGTGCCTGAAATTGGTCAAAATTGAAGCTTTTGAGTAAGCAAAACTCTGTAAAAATTGCAATTTTGGTCACTCTGAGGGGTTAAAAAGTGGTTATTCAACATGAGGCACGATCCATTTGACATTTTGAATCATTTTTGGTATAGTCCGAAAAATTCATTTTCTGATGAAAAACGATGACTCCGGACCTGTCGAACGTCCCCAAAATGGTCCATATCGATGAAATTTTAACATTTAATCTTTTGACTCCAAACGACTGTTGGATGTGAATTAAGTCTTTTTCAACTAAAATAAGTGTGTTTAAAGTCATTTATGTGCCTGAAATTGGTCAAAATTGAAGCTTTTGTGTAAGCAAAACTCTGTAAAAATGGCAATTTTGGTCACTCTGAGGGGTTAAAAGTGGTTATTCAACATGAGGCACGATCTATTTGACATTTTGAATTATTTTTGGTATAGTCCGAAAAATTCATTTTCTGATGAAAAACGATGACTCCGGACCTGTCGAACGTACCCAAAATGGTCCATATCGATGAAATTTTAACATTTAATCTTTTGACTCCAAACAACTGTTGGATGTGAATTAAGTCCTTTTCAACTAAAATAAGTGTGTTTAAAGTCATATATGTGCCTGAAATTGGTCAAAATTGAAGCTTTTGTGTAAGCAAAACTCTGCAAAAATGGCAATTTTGGTCACTGTGAGGGGTTAAAAAGTGGTTATTCAACATGAGGCACGATCCATTTGACATTTTGAATCATTTTTGGTATAGTCCGAAAAATTCATTTTCTGTTGAAAAACGATGACTCCGGACCTGTCGAACGTCCCCAAAATGGTCCATATCGATGAAATTTTAACATTTAATCTTTTGACTCCAAACGACTGTTGGATGTGAATTATGACTTTTTCAACTAAAATAAGTGTGTTTAAAGTCATTTATGTGCCTGAAATTGGTCAAAATTGAAGCTTTTGTGTAAGCAAAACTCTGTAAAAATGGCAATTTTGGTCACTCTGAGGGGTTAAAAAGTGGTTATTCCACATGAGGCACGATCCATTTGACATTTTGAATCATTTTTGGTACAGTCCGAAAAATTATTTTTTGATGAAAAACGATGACTCCGGACCTGTCGAACATCCCCAAAATGGTCCATATCGATGAAATTTTAACATTTAATCTTTTGACTCCAAAAGACTGTTGGATGTGAATTAAGTCTTTTTCAACTAAAATAAGTGTGTTTAAAGTAATTTATGTGCCTGAAATTGGTCAAAATTGAAGCTTTTGTGTAAGCAAAACTCTGTAAAAAAGGCAATTTTGGTCACTCTGAGGGGTTAAAAAGTGGTTATTCAACATGAGGCACGATCAATTTGACATTTTGAATCATTTTTGGTACAGTCCGAAAAATTCATTTTCTGATGAAAAACGATGACTCCGGACCTGTCGAACGTCCCCAAAATGGTCCATATCGATGAAATTTTAACATTTAATCTTTTGACTCCAAACAACTGTTGGATGTGAATTATGAATTTTTCAACTAAAATAAGTGTGTTTAAAGTCATTTATGTGCCTGAAATTGGTAAAAATTGAAGCTTTTGTGTAAGCAAAACTCTGTAAAAATGGCAATTTTGGTCACTCTGATGGGTTAAAAAGTGGTTATTCAACATGAGGCACGATCTATTTGACATTTTGAATAATTTTTGTTATAGTCCGAAAAATTCATTTTCTGATGAAAAACGATGACTCCGGACCTGTCGAACGTCCCCAAAATGGTCCATATCGATGAAATTTTAACATTTAATCTTTTGACTCCAAACAAATGTTGGATGTGAATTAAGTCTTTTTCAACTAAAATAAGTGTGTTTAAAGTGATTTATGTGCCTGAAATTGGTCAAAATTGAAGCTTTTGTGTAAGCAAAACTCTGTAAAAATTGCAATTTTGGTCACTCTGAGGGGTTAAAAAGTGGTTATTCAACATGAGGCACGATCCATTTGACATTTTGAATCATTTTTGGTATAGTCCAAAAAATTCATTTTCTGATGAAAAACGATGACTCCGGACCTGTCGAACGTCCCCAAAATGGTCCATATCGATGAAATTTTAACATTTAATCTTTTGACTCCAAACGACTGTTGGATGTGAATTAAGTCTTTTTCAACTAAAATAAGTGTGTTTAAAGTCATTTATGTGCCTGAAATTGGTCAAAATTGAAGCTTTTGAGTAAGCAAAACTCTGTAAAAATTGCAATTTTGGTCACTCTGAGGGGTTAAAAAGTGGTTATTCAACATGAGGCACGATCCATTTGACATTTTGAATCATTTTTGGTATAGTCCGAAAAATTCATTTTCTGATGAAAAACGATGACTCCGGACCTGTCGAACGTCCCCAAAATGGTCCATATCGATGAAATTTTAACATTTAATCTTTTGACTCCAAACGACTGTTGGATGTGAATTAAGTCTTTTTCAACTAAAATAAGTGTGTTTAAAGTCATTTATGTGCCTGAAATTGGTCAAAATTGAAGCTTTTGTGTAAGCAAAACTCTGTAAAAATGGCAATTTTGGTCACTCTGAGGGGTTAAAAGTGGTTATTCAACATGAGGCACGATCTATTTGACATTTTGAATTATTTTTGGTATAGTCCGAAAAATTCATTTTCTGATGAAAAACGATGACTCCGGACCTGTCGAACGTACCCAAAATGGTCCATATCGATGAAATTTTAACATTTAATCTTTTGACTCCAAACAACTGTTGGATGTGAATTAAGTCCTTTTCAACTAAAATAAGTGTGTTTAAAGTCATATATGTGCCTGAAATTGGTCAAAATTGAAGCTTTTGTGTAAGCAAAACTCTGCAAAAATGGCAATTTTGGTCACTGTGAGGGGTTAAAAAGTGGTTATTCAACATGAGGCACGATCCATTTGACATTTTGAATCATTTTTGGTATAGTCCGAAAAATTCATTTTCTGTTGAAAAACGATGACTCCGGACCTGTCGAACGTCCCCAAAATGGTCCATATCGATGAAATTTTAACATTTAATCTTTTGACTCCAAACGACTGTTGGATGTGAATTATGACTTTTTCAACTAAAATAAGTGTGTTTAAAGTCATTTATGTGCCTGAAATTGGTCAAAATTGAAGCTTTTGTGTAAGCAAAACTCTGTAAAAATGGCAATTTTGGTCACTCTGAGGGGTTAAAAAGTGGTTATTCCACATGAGGCACGATCCATTTGACATTTTGAATCATTTTTGGTACAGTCCGAAAAATTATTTTTTGATGAAAAACGATGACTCCGGACCTGTCGAACATCCCCAAAATGGTCCATATCGATGAAATTTTAACATTTAATCTTTTGACTCCAAAAGACTGTTGGATGTGAATTAAGTCTTTTTCAACTAAAATAAGTGTGTTTAAAGTAATTTATGTGCCTGAAATTGGTCAAAATTGAAGCTTTTGTGTAAGCAAAACTCTGTAAAAAAGGCAATTTTGGTCACTCTGAGGGGTTAAAAAGTGGTTATTCAACCTGAGGCACCATCACTTTGACATTTTGAATCATTTTTTGGTGCAGTCCGAAAAATGCATTTTCTGATGAAAAACGATGACTCCGGACCTGTCGAATGTCCCCAAAATGGTCCATATCGATGAAATTTTAACATTTAATCTTTTGACTTCAAACAACTGTTGGATGTGAATTAAGTCTTTTTCAACTAAAATAAGTGTGTTTAAAGTCATTTATGTGCCTGAAATTGGTCAAAATTGAAGCTTTTGTGTAAGCAAAACTCTGTAAAAATGGCAATTTTGGTCACTCTGAGGGGTTAAAAAGTGGTTATTCAACATGAGGCAAGATCCATTTGACATTTTGAATCATTTTTGGTACAGTCCGAAAAATTAATTTTTTGATGAAAAACGATGACTCCGGACCTGTCGAACATCCCCAAAATGGTCCATATCGATGAAATTTTAACATTTAATCTTTTGACTCCAAACGACTGTTGGATGTGAATTAAGTCTTTTTCAACTAAAATAAGTGTGTTTAAAGTAATTTATGTGCCTGAAATTGGTCAAAATTGAAGCTTTTGTGTAAGCAAAACTCTGTAAAAATGGCAATTTTGGTCTCTCTGAGGGGTTAAAAAGTGGTTATTCAACATGAGGCACGATCAATTTGACATTTTGAATAATTTTTGGTACAGTCCGAAAAATTCATTTTCTGATGAAAAACGATGACTCCGGACCTGTCGAACGTCCCCAAAATGGTCCATATCGATGAAATTTTAACATTTAATCTTTTGACTCCAAACAACTGTTGGATGTGAATTATGAATTTTTCAACTAAAATAAGTGTGTTTAAAGTCATTTATGTGCCTGAAATTGGTAAAAATTGAAGCTTTTGTGTAAGCAAAACTCTGTAAAAATGGCAATTTTGGTCACTCTGATGGGTTAAAAAGTGGTTATTCAACATGAGGCACGATCTATTTGACATTTTGAATAATTTTTGTTATAGTCCGAAAAATTCATTTTCTGATGAAAAACGATGACTCCGGACCTGTCGAACGTCCCCAAAATGGTCCATATCGATGAAATTTTAACATTTAATCTTTTGACTCCAAACAAATGTTGGATGTGAATTAAGTCTTTTTCAACTAAAATAAGTGTGTTTAAAGTCATTTATGTGCCTGAAATTGGTCAAAATTGAAGCTTTTGTGTAAGCAAAACTCTGTAAAAATTGCAATTTTGGTCACTCTGAGGGGTTAAAAAGTGGTTATTCAACATGAGGCACGATCCATTTGACATTTTGAATCATTTTTGGTATAGTCCAAAAAATTCATTTTCTGATGAAAAACGATGACTCCGGACCTGTCGAACGTCCCCAAAATGGTCCATATCGATGAAATTTTAACATTTAATCTTTTGACTCCAAACGACTGTTGGATGTGAATTAAGTCTTTTTCAACTAAAATAAGTGTGTTTAAAGTCATTTATGTGCCTGAAATTGGTCAAAATTGAAGCTTTTGAGTAAGCAAAACTCTGTAAAAATTGCAATTGTGGTCACTCTGAGGGGTTAAAAAGTGGTTATTTAACATGAGGCACGATCCATTTGACATTTTGAATCATTTTTGGTATAGTCCGAAAAATTCATTTTCTGATGAAAAACGATGACTCCGGACCTGTCGAACGTCCCCAAAATGGTCCATATCGATGAAATTTTAACATTTAATCTTTTGACTCCAAACGACTGTTGGATGTGAATTAAGTCTTTTTCAACTAAAATAAGTGTGTTTAAAGTCATTTATGTGCCTGAAATTGGTCAAAATTGAAGCTTTTGTGTAAGCAAAACTCTGTAAAAATGGCAATTTTGGTCACTCTGAGGGGTTAAAAGTGGTTATTCAACATGAGGCACGATCTATTTGACATTTTGAATTATTTTTGGTATAGTCCGAAAAATTCATTTTCTGATGAAAAACGATGACTCCGGACCTGTCGAACGTCCCCAAAATGGTCCATATCGATGAAATTTTAACATTTAATCTTTTGACTCCAAACAAATGTTGGATGTGAATTAAGTCTTTTTCAACTAAAATAAGTGTGTTTAAAGTCATTTATGTGCCTGAAATTGGTCAAAATTGAAGCTTTTGTGTAAGCAAAACTCTGTAAAAATTGCAATTTTGGTCACTCTGAGGGGTTAAAAAGTGGTTATTCAACATGAGGCACGATCCATTTGACATTTTGAATCATTTTTGGTATAGTCCAAAAAATTCATTTTCTGATGAAAAACGATGACTCCGGACCTGTCGAACGTCCCCAAAATGGTCCATATCGATGAAATTTTAACATTTAATCTTTTGACTCCAAACGACTGTTGGATGTGAATTAAGTCTTTTTCAACTAAAATAAGTGTGTTTAAAGTCATTTATGTGCCTGAAATTGGTCAAAATTGAAGCTTTTGAGTAAGCAAAACTCTGTAAAAATTGCAATTGTGGTCACTCTGAGGGGTTAAAAAGTGGTTATTCAACATGAGGCACGATCCATTTGACATTTTGAATCATTTTTGGTATAGTCCGAAAAATTCATTTTCTGATGAAAAACGATGACTCCGGACCTGTCGAACGTCCCCAAAATGGTCCATATCGATGAAATTTTAACATTTAATCTTTTGACTCCAAACGACTGTTGGATGTGAATTAAGTCTTTTTCAACTAAAATAAGTGTGTTTAAAGTCATTTATGTGCCTGAAATTGGTCAAAATTGAAGCTTTTGTGTAAGCAAAACTCTGTAAAAATGGCAATTTTGGTCACTCTGAGGGGTTAAAAGTGGTTATTCAACATGAGGCACGATCTATTTGACATTTTGAATTATTTTTGGTATAGTCCGAAAAATTCATTTTCTGATGAAAAACGATGACTCCGGACCTGTCGAACGTACCCAAAATGGTCCATATCGATGAAATTTTAACATTTAATCTTTTGACTCCAAACAACTGTTGGATGTGAATTAAGTCCTTTTCAACTAAAATAAGTGTGTTTAAAGTCATATATGTGCCTGAAATTGGTCAAAATTGAAGCTTTTGTGTAAGCAAAACTCTGCAAAAATGGCAATTTTGGTCACTGTGAGGGGTTAAAAAGTGGTTATTCAACATGAGGCACGATCCATTTGACATTTTGAATCATTTTTGGTATAGTCCGAAAAATTCTTTTTCTGTTGAAAAACGATGACTCCGGACCTGTCGAACGTCCCCAAAATGGTCCATATCGATGAAATTTTAACATTTAATCTTTTGACTCCAAACGACTGTTGGATGTGAATTATGACTTTTTCAACTAAAATAAGTGTGTTTAAAGTCATTTATGTGCCTGAAATTGGTCAAAATTGAAGCTTTTGTGTAAGCAAAACTCTGTAAAAATGGCAATTTTGGTCACTCTGAGGGGTTAAAAAGTGGTTATTCCACATGAGGCACGATCCATTTGACATTTTGAATCATTTTTGGTACAGTCCGAAAAATTAATTTTTTGATGAAAAACGATGACTCCGGACCTGTCGAACATCCCCAAAATGGTCCATATCGATGAAATTTTAACATTTAATCTTTTGACTCCAAACGACTGTTGGATGTGAATTAAGTCTTTTTCAACTAAAATAAGTGTGTTTAAAGTAATTTATGTGCCTGAAATTGGTCAAAATTGAAGCTTTTGTGTAAGCAAAACTCTGTAAAAATGGCAATTTTGGTCTCTCTGAGGGGTTAAAAAGTGGTTATTCAACATGAGGCACGATCAATTTGACATTTTGAATAATTTTTGGTACAGTCCGAAAAATTCATTTTCTGATGAAAAACGATGACTCCGGACCTGTCGAACGTCCCCAAAATGGTCCATATCGATGAAATTTTAACATTTAATCTTTTGACTCCAAACAACTGTTGGATGTGAATTATGAATTTTTCAACTAAAATAAGTGTGTTTAAAGTCATTTATGTGCCTGAAATTGGTAAAAATTGAAGCTTTTGTGTAAGCAAAACTCTGTAAAAATGGCAATTTTGGTCACTCTGATGGGTTAAAAAGTGGTTATTCAACATGAGGCACGATCTATTTGACATTTTGAATAATTTTTGTTATAGTCCGAAAAATTCATTTTCTGATGAAAAACGATGACTCCGGACCTGTCGAACGTCCCCAAAATGGTCCATATCGATGAAATTTTAACATTTAATCTTTTGACTCCAAACAAATGTTGGATGTGAATTAAGTCTTTTTCAACTAAAATAAGTGTGTTTAAAGTCATTTATGTGCCTGAAATTGGTCAAAATTGAAGCTTTTGTGTAAGCAAAACTCTGTAAAAATTGCAATTTTGGTCACTCTGAGGGGTTAAAAAGTGGTTATTCAACATGAGGCACGATCCATTTGACATTTTGAATCATTTTTGGTATAGTCCAAAAAATTCATTTTCTGATGAAAAACGATGACTCCGGACCTGTCGAACGTCCCCAAAATGGTCCATATCGATGAAATTTTAACATTTAATCTTTTGACTCCAAACGACTGTTGGATGTGAATTAAGTCTTTTTCAACTAAAATAAGTGTGTTTAAAGTCATTTATGTGCCTGAAATTGGTCAAAATTGAAGCTTTTGAGTAAGCAAAACTCTGTAAAAATTGCAATTGTGGTCACTCTGAGGGGTTAAAAAGTGGTTATTTAACATGAGGCACGATCCATTTGACATTTTGAATCATTTTTGGTATAGTCCGAAAAATTCATTTTCTGATGAAAAACGATGACTCCGGACCTGTCGAACGTCCCCAAAATGGTCCATATCGATGAAATTTTAACATTTAATCTTTTGACTCCAAACGACTGTTGGATGTGAATTAAGTCTTTTTCAACTAAAATAAGTGTGTTTAAAGTCATTTATGTGCCTGAAATTGGTCAAAATTGAAGCTTTTGTGTAAGCAAAACTCTGTAAAAATGGCAATTTTGGTCACTCTGAGGGGTTAAAAGTGGTTATTCAACATGAGGCACGATCTATTTGACATTTTGAATTATTTTTGGTATAGTCCGAAAAATTCATTTTCTGATGAAAAACGATGACTCCGGACCTGTCGAACGTCCCCAAAATGGTCCATATCGATGAAATTTTAACATTTAATCTTTTGACTCCAAACAAATGTTGGATGTGAATTAAGTCTTTTTCAACTAAAATAAGTGTGTTTAAAGTCATTTATGTGCCTGAAATTGGTCAAAATTGAAGCTTTTGTGTAAGCAAAACTCTGTAAAAATTGCAATTTTGGTCACTCTGAGGGGTTAAAAAGTGGTTATTCAACATGAGGCACGATCCATTTGACATTTTGAATCATTTTTGGTATAGTCCAAAAAATTCATTTTCTGATGAAAAACGATGACTCCGGACCTGTCGAACGTCCCCAAAATGGTCCATATCGATGAAATTTTAACATTTAATCTTTTGACTCCAAACGACTGTTGGATGTGAATTAAGTCTTTTTCAACTAAAATAAGTGTGTTTAAAGTCATTTATGTGCCTGAAATTGGTCAAAATTGAAGCTTTTGAGTAAGCAAAACTCTGTAAAAATTGCAATTGTGGTCACTCTGAGGGGTTAAAAAGTGGTTATTCAACATGAGGCACGATCCATTTGACATTTTGAATCATTTTTGGTATAGTCCGAAAAATTCATTTTCTGATGAAAAACGATGACTCCGGACCTGTCGAACGTCCCCAAAATGGTCCATATCGATGAAATTTTAACATTTAATCTTTTGACTCCAAACGACTGTTGGATGTGAATTAAGTCTTTTTCAACTAAAATAAGTGTGTTTAAAGTCATTTATGTGCCTGAAATTGGTCAAAATTGAAGCTTTTGTGTAAGCAAAACTCTGTAAAAATGGCAATTTTGGTCACTCTGAGGGGTTAAAAGTGGTTATTCAACATGAGGCACGATCTATTTGACATTTTGAATTATTTTTGGTATAGTCCGAAAAATTCATTTTCTGATGAAAAACGATGACTCCGGACCTGTCGAACGTACCCAAAATGGTCCATATCGATGAAATTTTAACATTTAATCTTTTGACTCCAAACAACTGTTGGATGTGAATTAAGTCCTTTTCAACTAAAATAAGTGTGTTTAAAGTCATATATGTGCCTGAAATTGGTCAAAATTGAAGCTTTTGTGTAAGCAAAACTCTGCAAAAATGGCAATTTTGGTCACTGTGAGGGGTTAAAAAGTGGTTATTCAACATGAGGCACGATCCATTTGACATTTTGAATCATTTTTGGTATAGTCCGAAAAATTCTTTTTCTGTTGAAAAACGATGACTCCGGACCTGTCGAACGTCCCCAAAATGGTCCATATCGATGAAATTTTAACATTTAATCTTTTGACTCCAAACGACTGTTGGATGTGAATTATGACTTTTTCAACTAAAATAAGTGTGTTTAAAGTCATTTATGTGCCTGAAATTGGTCAAAATTGAAGCTTTTGTGTAAGCAAAACTCTGTAAAAATGGCAATTTTGGTCACTCTGAGGGGTTAAAAAGTGGTTATTCCACATGAGGCACGATCCATTTGACATTTTGAATCATTTTTGGTACAGTCCGAAAAATTATTTTTTGATGAAAAACGATGACTCCGGACCTGTCGAACATCCCCAAAATGGTCCATATCGATGAAATTTTAACATTTAATCTTTTGACTCCAAAAGACTGTTGGATGTGAATTAAGTCTTTTTCAACTAAAATAAGTGTGTTTAAAGTAATTTATGTGCCTGAAATTGGTCAAAATTGAAGCTTTTGTGTAAGCAAAACTCTGTAAAAAAGGCAATTTTGGTCACTCTGAGGGTTAAAAAGTGGTTATTCAACATGAGGCACGATCAATTTGACATTTTGAATCATTTTTGGTACAGTCCGAAAAATTCATTTTCTGATGAAAAACGATGACTCCGGACCTGTCGAACGTCCCCAAAATGGTCCATATCGATGAAATTTTAACATTTAATCTTTTGACTCCAAACAACTGTTGGATGTGAATTATGAATTTTTCAACTAAAATAAGTGTGTTTAAAGTCATTTATGTGCCTGAAATTGGTAAAAATTGAAGCTTTTGTGTAAGCAAAACTCTGTAAAAATGGCAATTTTGGTCACTCTGATGGGTTAAAAAGTGGTTATTCAACATGAGGCACGATCTATTTGACATTTTGAATAATTTTTGTTATAGTCCGAAAAATTCATTTTCTGATGAAAAACGATGACTCCGGACCTGTCGAACGTCCCCAAAATGGTCCATATCGATGAAATTTTAACATTTAATCTTTTGACTCCAAACAAATGTTGGATGTGAATTAAGTCTTTTTCAACTAAAATAAGTATGTTTAAAGTGATTTATGTGCCTGAAATTGGTCAAAATTGAAGCTTTTGTGTAAGCAAAACTCTGTAAAAATTGCAATTTTGGTCACTCTGAGGGGTTAAAAAGTGGTTATTCAACATGAGGCACGATCCATTTGACATTTTGAATCATTTTTGGTATAGTCCAAAAAATTCATTTTCTGATGAAAAACGATGACTCCGGACCTGTCGAACGTCCCCAAAATGGTCCATATCGATGAAATTTTAACATTTAATCTTTTGACTCCAAACGACTGTTGGATGTGAATTAAGTCTTTTTCAACTAAAATAAGTGTGTTTAAAGTCATTTATGTGCCTGAAATTGGTCAAAATTGAAGCTTTTGAGTAAGCAAAACTCTGTAAAAATTGCAATTTTCGTCACTCTGAGGGGTTAAAAAGTGGTTATTCAACATGAGGCACGATCCATTTGACATTTTGAATCATTTTTGGTATAGTCCGAAAAATTCATTTTCTGATGAAAAACGATGACTCCAGACCTGTCGAACGTCCCCAAAATGGTCCATATCGATGAAATTTTAACATTTAATCTTTTGACTCCAAACGACTGTTGGATGTGAATTAAGTCTTTTTCAACTAAAATAAGTGTGTTTAAAGTCATTTATGTGCCTGAAATTGGTCAAAATTGAAGCTTTTGTGTAAGCAAAACTCTGTAAAAATGGCAATTTTGGTCACTCTGAGGGGTTAAAAGTGGTTATTCAACATGAGGCACGATCTATTTGACATTTTGAATTATTTTTGGTATAGTCCGAAAAATTCATTTTCTGATGAAAAACGATGACTCCGGACCTGTCGAACGTACCCAAAATGGTCCATATCGATGAAATTTTAACATTTAATCTTTTGACTCCATACAACTGTTGGATGTGAATTAAGTCCTTTTCAACTAAAATAAGTGTGTTTAAAGTCATATATGTGCCTGAAATTGGTCAAAATTGAAGCTTTTGTGTAAGCAAAACTCTGCAAAAATGGCAATTTTGGTCACTGTGAGGGGTTAAAAAGTGGTTATTCAACATGAGGCACGATCCATTTGACATTTTGAATCATTTTTGGTATAGTCCGAAAAATTCATTTTCTGTTGAAAAACGATGACTCCGGACCTGTCGAACGTCCCCAAAATGGTCCATATCGATGAAATTTTAACATTTAATCTTTTGACTCCAAACGACTGTTGGATGTGAATTATGACTTTTTCAACTAAAATAAGTGTGTTTAAAGTCATTTATGTGCCTGAAATTGGTCAAAATTGAAGCTTTTGTGTAAGCAAAACTCTGTAAAAATGGCAATTTTGGTCACTCTGAGGGGTTAAAAAGTGGTTATTCCACATGAGGCACGATCCATTTGACATTTTGAATCATTTTTGGTACAGTCCGAAAAATTATTTTTTGATGAAAAACGATGACTCCGGACCTGTCGAACATCCCCAAAATGGTCCATATCGATGAAATTTTAACATTTAATCTTTTGACTCCAAAAGACTGTTGGATGTGAATTAAGTCTTTTTCAACTAAAATAAGTGTGTTTAAAGTAATTTATGTGCCTGAAATTGGTCAAAATGTAAGCTTTTGTGTAAGCAAAACTCTGTAAAAAAGGCAATTTTGGTCACTCTGAGGGGTTAAAAAGTGGTTATTCAACCTGAGGCACCATCACTTTGACATTTTGAATCATTTTTTGGTGCAGTCCGAAAAATGCATTTTCTGATGAAAAACGATGACTCCGGACCTGTCGAATGTCCCCAAAATGGTCCATATCGATGAAATTTTAACATTTAATCTTTTGACTCCAAACAACTGTTGGATGTGAATTAAGTCTTTTTCAACTAAAATAAGTGTGTTTAAAGTCATTTATGTGCCTGAAATTGGTCAAAATTGAAGCTTTTGTGTAAGCAAAACTCTGTAAAAATGGCAATTTTGGTCACTCTGAGGGGTTAAAAAGTGGTTATTCAACATGAGGCAAGATCCATTTGACATTTTGAATCATTTTTGGTACAGTCCGAAAAATTAATTTTTTGATGAAAAACGATGACTCCGGACCTGTCGAACATCCCCAAAATGGTCCATATCGATCAAATTTTAACATTTAATCTTTTGACTCCAAACGACTGTTGGATGTGAATTAAGTCTTTTTCAACTAAAATAAGTGTGTTTAAAGTAATTTATGTGCCTGAAATTGGTCAAAATTGAAGCTTTTGTGTAAGCAAAACTCTGTAAAAAAGGCAATTTTGGTCACTCTGAGGGGTTAAAAAGTGGTTATTCAACCTGAGGCACCATCACTTTGACATTTTGAATCATTTTTTGGTACAGTCCGAAAAATGCATTTTCTGATGAAAAACAATGACTCCGGACCTGTCGAATGTCCCCAAAATGGTCCATATCGATGAAATTTTAACATTTAATCTTTTGACTCCAAACAACTGTTGGATGTGAATTAAGTCTTTTTCAACTAAAATAAGTGTGTTTAAAGTCATTTATGTGCCTGAAATTGGTCAAAATTGAAGCTTTTGTGTAAGCAAAACTCTGTAAAAATGGCAATTTTGGTCACTCTGAGGGGTTAAAAAGCGGTTATTCAACATGAGGCAAGATCCATTTGACATTTTGAATCATTTTTGGTACAGTCCGAAAAATTAATTTTTTGATGAAAAACGATGACTCCGGACCTGTCGAACATCCCCAAAATGGTCCATATCGATGAAATTTTAACATTTAATCATTTGACTCCAAACGACTGTTGGATGTGAATTATGACTTTTTCAAATAAAATAAGTGTGTTTAAAGTCATTTATGTGCCTGAAATTGGTCAAAATTGAAGCTTTTGAGTAAGCAAAACTCTGTAAAAATGGCAATTTTGGTCACTCTGAGGGGTTAAAAAGTGGTTATTCAACATGAGGCACGATCAATTTGACATTTTGAATCATTTTTGGTATAGTCCGAAAAATTCATTTTTTGATGAAAAACGATGACTCCGGACCTGTCGAACGTCCCCAAAATGGTCCATATCGATGAAATTTTAACATTTAATCTTTTGACTCCAAACGACTGTTGGATGTGAATTATGACTTTTTCAACTAAAATAAGTGTGTTTAAAGTCATTTATGTGCCTGAAATTGGTCAAAATTGAAGCTTTTGTGTAAGCAAAACTCTGTAAAAATTGCAATTTTGGTCACTCTGAGGGGTTAAAAAGTGGTTATTCAACATGAGGCAAGATCCATTTGACATTTTGAATCATTTTTGGTACAGTCCGAAAAATTAATTTTTTGATGAAAAACGATGACTCCGGACCTGTCGAACATCCCCAAAATGGTCCATATCGATGAAATTTTAACATTTAATCTTTTGACTCCAAACGACTGTTGGATGTGAATTAAGTCTTTTTCAACTAAAATAAGTGTGTTTAAAGTAATTTATGTGCCTGAAATTGGTCAAAATTTAAGCTTTTGTGTAAGCAAAACTCTGTAAAAAAGGCAATTTTGGTCACTCTGAGGGGTTAAAAAGTGGTTATTCAACCTGAGGCACCATCACTTTGACATTTTGAATCATTTTTTGGTACAGTCCGAAAAATTCATTTTCTGATGAAAAACGATGACTCCGGACCTGTCGAATGTCCCCAAAATGGTCCATATCGATGAAATTTTAACATTTAATCTTTTGACTCCAAACAACTGTTAGATGTGAATAAAGTCTTTTTCAACTAAAATAAGTGTGTTTAAAGTCATTTATGTGCCTGAAATTGATCAAAATTGAAGCTTTTGTGTAAGCAAAACTCTGTAAAAATGGCAATTTTGGTCACTCTGATGGGTTAAAAAGTGGTTATTCAACATGAGGCACGATCTATTTGACATTTTGAATCATTTTTGGTATAGTCCGAAAAATTCATTTTCTGATGAAAAACGATGACTCCGGACCTGTCGAACGTCCCCAAAATGGTCCATATCGATGAACGATGAAATTTTAACATTTAATCTTTTGACTCCAAACGACTGTTGGATGTGAATTATGACTTTTTCAACTAAAATAAGTGTGTTTAAAGTCAATTATGTGCCTGAAATTGGTCAAAATTGAAACTTTTGAGTAAGCAAAACTCTGTAAAAATGGCAATTTTGGTCACTCTGAGGGGTTAAAAAGTGGTTATTCAACCTGAGGCACCATCACTTTGACATTTTGAATCATTTTTGGTACAGTCCGAAAAATTCATTTTCTGATGAAAAACGATGACTCCGGACCTGTCGAACGTCCCCAAAATGGTCCATATCGATGAAATTTTAACATTTAATCTTTTGACTCCAAACAACTGTTGGATGTGAATTAAGTCTTTTTCAACTAAAATAAGTGTGTTTAAAGTCATTTATGTGCCTGAAATTGGTCAAAATTGAAACTTTTGTGTAAGCAAAACTCTGTAAAAATGGCAATTTTGGTCTCTCTAAGGGGTTAAAAAGTGGTTATTCAACATGAGGCACCATCACTTTGACATTTTGAATCATTTTTGGTACAGTCCGAAAAATTCATTTTCTGATGAAAAACGATGACTCCGGACCTGTCGAACGTCCCCAAACTGGTCCATATCGATGAAATTTTAACATTTAATCTTTTGACTCCAAACAACTGTTGGATGTGAATTATGACTTTTTCAACTAAAATAAGTGTGTTTAAAGTCATTTATGTGCCTGAAATCGGTCAAAATTGAAGCTTTTGTGTAAGCAAAACTCTGTAAAAATGGCAATTTTGGTCTCTCTGAGGGGTTAAAAAGTGGTTATTCAACATGAGGCACGATCAATTTGACATTTTGAATCATTTTTGGTACAGTCCGAAAAATTCATTTTCTGATGAAAAACGATGAGTCCGGAACTGTCGAACGTCCCCAAAATGGTCCATATCGATGAAATTTTAACATTTAATCTTTTGACTCCAAACAACTGTTGGATGTGAATTATGAATTTTTCAACTAAAATAAGTGTGTTTAAAGTCATTTATGTGCCTGAAATTGGTAAAAATTGAAGCTTTTGTGTAAGCAAAACTCTGTAAAAATGGCAATTTTGGTCACTCTGATGGGTTAAAAAGTGGTTATTCAACATGAGGCACGATCTATTTGACATTTTGAATAATTTTTGGTATAGTCCGAAAAATTCATTTTCTGATGAAAAACGATGACTCCGGACCTGTCGAACGTCCCCAAAATGGTCCATATCGATGAAATTTTAACATTTAATCTTTTGACTCCAAACAAATGTTGGATGTGAATTAAGTCTTTTTCAACTAAAATAAGTGTGTTTAAAGTGATTTATGTGCCTGAAATTGGTCAAAATTGAAGCTTTTGTGTAAGCAAAACTCTGTAAAAATGGCAATTTTGGTCACTCTGAGGGGTTAAAAAGTGGTTATTCAACATGAGGCACGATCTATTTGACATTTTGAATCATTTTTGGTATAGTCCGAAAAATTCATTTTCTGATGAAAAACGATGACTCCGGACCTGTCGAACGTCCCCAAAATGGTCCATATCGATGAAATTTTAACATTTAATCTTTTGGCTCCAAACGACTGTTGGATGTGAATTATGACTTTTTCAACTAAAATAAGTGTGTTTAAAGTCATTTATGTGCCTGAAATTGGTCAAAATTGAAGCTTTTGAGTAAGCAAAACTCTGTAAAAATGGCAATTTTGGTCACTCTGAGGGGTTAAAAAATGGTTATTCAACATGAGGCACGATCAATTTGACATTTTGAATCATTTTTGGTATAGTCCGAAAATTTCATTTTCTGATTAAAAACTATGACTCCGGACCTGTCGAACGTCCCCAAAATGGTCCATATCGATGAAATTTTAACATTTAATCTTTTGACTCCAAACGACTGTTGGATGTGAATTAAGTCTTTTTCAACTAAAATAAGTGTGTTTAAAGTCATTTATGTGCTGAAATTGGTCAAAATTGAAACTTTTGAGTAAGCAAAACTCTGTAAAAATGGCAATTTCGGTCACTCTGAGGGGTTAAAAAGTGGTTATTCAACATGAGGCACCATCACTTTGACATTTTGAATCATTTTTGGTACAGTCCGAAAAATTCATTTTCTGATGAAAAACGATGACTCCGGACCTGTCGAACGTACTCAAAATGGTCCATATCGATGAAATTTTAACATTTAATCTTTTGACTCCAAACAACTGTTGGATGTGAATTAAGTCCTTTTCAACTAAAATAAGTTTGTTTAAAGTCATTTATGTGCCTGAAATTGGTCAAAATTGAAGCTTTTGTGTAAGCAAAACTCTGTAAAAATGGCAATTTTGGTCACTCTGAGGGGTTAAAAAGTGGTTATTCAACATGAGGCACGATCCATTTGACATTTTGAATCATTTTTGGTATAGTCCGAAAAATTCATTTTCTGATGAAAAACGATGACTCCGGACCTGTCGAACGTCCCCAAAATGGTCCATATCGATGAAATTTTAACATTTAATCTTTTGACTCCAAACGACTGTTGGATGTGAATTATGACTTTTTCAACTAAAATAAGTGTGTTTAAAGTCATTTATGTGCCTGAAATTGGTCAAAATTGAAGCTTTTGTGTAAGCAAAACTCTGTAAAAATGGCAATTTTGGTCACTCTGAGGGGTTAAAAAGTGGTTATTCAACATGAGGCACGATCCATTTGACATTTTGAATCATTTTTGGTACAGTCCGAAAAATTAATTTTTTGATGAAAAACGATGACTCCGGACCTGTCGAACATCCCCAAAATGGTCCATATCGATGAAATTTTAACATTTAATCTTTTGACTCCAAACGACTGTTGGATGTGAATTAAGTCTTTTTGAACTAAAATAAGTGTGTTTAAAGTAATTTATGTGCCTGAAATTGGTCAAAATTGAAGCTTTTGTGTAAGCAAAACTCTGTAAAAAAGGCAATTTTGGTCACTCTGAGGGGTTAAATAGTGGTTATTCAACCTGAGGCACCATCACTTTGACATTTTGAATCATTTTTTGGTACAGTCCGAAAAATGCATTTTCTGATGAAAAACGATGACTCCGGACCTGTCGAATGTCCCCAAAATGGTCCATATCGATGAAATTTTAACATTTAATCTTTTGACTCCAAACAACTGTTGGATGTGAATTAAGTCTTTTTCAACTAAAATAAGTGTGTTTAAAGTCATTTATGTGCCTGAAATTGGTCAAAATTGAAGCTTTTGTGTAAGCAAAACTCTGTAAAAATGGCAATTTTGGTCACTCTGAGGGGTTAAAAAGTGGTTATTCAACATGAGGCACGATCCATTTGACATTTTGAATCATTTTTGGTACAGTCCGAAAAATTAATTTTTTGATGAAAAACGATGACTCCGGACCTGTCGAACATCCCCAAAATGGTCCATATCGATGAAATTTTAACATTTAATCTTTTGACTCCAAACAACTGTTGGATGTGAATTATGACTTTTTCAACTAAAATAAGTGTGTTTAAAGTCATTTATGTGCCTGAAATCGGTCAAAATTGAAGCTTTTGTGTAAGCAAAACTCTGTAAAAATGGCAATTTTGGTCTCTCTGAGGGGTTAAAAAGTGGTTATTCAACATGAGGCACGATCCATTTGACATTTTGAATCATTTTTGGTACAGTCCGAAAAATTAATTTTTTGATGAAAAACGATGACTCCGGACCTGTCGAATGTCCCCAAAATGGTCCATATCGATGAAATTTTAACATTTAATCTTTTGACTCCAAACAACTGTTGGATGTGAATTATGACTTTTTCAACTAAAATAAGTGTGTTTAAAGTCATTTATGTGCCTGAAATCGGTCAAAATTGAAGCTTTTGTGTAAGCAAAACTCTGTAAAAATGGCAATTTTGGTCTCTCTGAGGGGTTAAAAAGTGGTTATTCAACATGAGGCACGATCAATTTGACATTTTGAATCATTTTTGGTACAGTCCGAAAAATTCATTTTCTGATGAAAAACGATGACTCCGGACCTGTCGAACGTCCCCAAAATGGTCCATATCGATGAAATTTTAACATTTAATCTTTTGACTCCAAACAACTGTTGGATGTGAATTATGAATTTTTCAACTAAAATAAGTGTGTTTAAAGTCATTTATGTGCCTGAAATTGGTAAAAATTGAAGCTTTTGTGTAAGCAAAACTCTGTAAAAATGGCAATTTTGGTCACTCTGATGGGTTAAAAAGTGGTTATTCAACATGAGGCACGATCTATTTGACATTTTGAATAATTTTTGTTATAGTCCGAAAAATTCATTTTCTGATGAAAAACGATGACTCCGGACCTGTCGAACGTCCCCAAAATGGTCCATATCGATGAAATTTTAACATTTAATCTTTTGACTCCAAACAAATGTTGGATGTGAATTAAGTCTTTTTCAACTAAAATAAGTGTGTTTAAAGTCATTTATGTGCCTGAAATTGGTCAAAATTGAAGCTTTTGTGTAAGCAAAACTCTGTAAAAATTGCAATTTTGGTCACTCTGAGGGGTTAAAAAGTGGTTATTCAACATGAGGCACGATCCATTTGACATTTTGAATCATTTTTGGTATAGTCCAAAAAATTCATTTTCTGATGAAAAACGATGACTCCGGACCTGTCGAACGTCCCCAAAATGGTCCATATCGATGAAATTTTAACATTTAATCTTTTGACTCCAAACGACTGTTGGATGTGAATTAAGTCTTTTTCAACTAAAATAAGTGTGTTTAAAGTCATTTATGTGCCTGAAATTGGTCAAAATTGAAGCTTTTGAGTAAGCAAAACTCTGTAAAAATTGCAATTTTGGTCACTCTGAGGGGTTAAAAAGTGGTTATTCAACATGAGGCACGATCCATTTGACATTTTGAATCATTTTTGGTATAGTCCGAAAAATTCATTTTCTGATGAAAAACGATGACTCCGGACCTGTCGAACGTCCCCAAAATGGTCCATATCGATGAAATTTTAACATTTAATCTTTTGACTCCAAACGACTGTTGGATGTGAATTAAGTCTTTTTCAACTAAAATAAGTGTGTTTAAAGTCATTTATGTGCCTGAAATTGGTCAAAATTGAAGCTTTTGTGTAAGCAAAACTCTGTAAAAATGGCAATTTTGGTCACTCTGAGGGGTTAAAAGTGGTTATTCAACATGAGGCACGATCTATTTGACATTTTGAATTATTTTTGGTATAGTCCGAAAAATTCATTTTCTGATGAAAAACGATGACTCCGGACCTGTCGAACGTACCCAAAATGGTCCATATCGATGAAATTTTAACATTTAATCTTTTGACTCCAAACAACTGTTGGATGTGAATTAAGTCCTTTTCAACTAAAATAAGTGTGTTTAAAGTCATATATGTGCCTGAAATTGGTCAAAATTGAAGCTTTTGTGTAAGCAAAACTCTGCAAAAATGGCAATTTTGGTCACTGTGAGGGGTTAAAAAGTGGTTATTCAACATGAGGCACGATCCATTTGACATTTTGAATCATTTTTGGTATAGTCCGAAAAATTCATTTTCTGTTGAAAAACGATGACTCCGGACCTGTCGAACGTCCCCAAAATGGTCCATATCGATGAAATTTTAACATTTAATCTTTTGACTCCAAACGACTGTTGGATGTGAATTATGACTTTTTCAACTAAAATAAGTGTGTTTAAAGTCATTTATGTGCCTGAAATTGGTCAAAATTGAAGCTTTTGTGTAAGCAAAACTCTGTAAAAATGGCAATTTTGGTCACTCTGAGGGGTTAAAAAGTGGTTATTCCACATGAGGCACGATCCATTTGACATTTTGAATCATTTTTGGTACAGTCCGAAAAATTATTTTTTGATGAAAAACGATGACTCCGGACCTGTCGAACATCCCCAAAATGGTCCATATCGATGAAATTTTAACATTTAATCTTTTGACTCCAAAAGACTGTTGGATGTGAATTAAGTCTTTTTCAACTAAAATAAGTGTGTTTAAAGTAATTTATGTGCCTGAAATTGGTCAAAATTGAAGCTTTTGTGTAAGCAAAACTCTGTAAAAAAGGCAATTTTGGTCACTCTGAGGGGTTAAAAAGTGGTTATTCAACATGAGGCACGATCAATTTGACATTTTGAATCATTTTTGGTACAGTCCGAAAAATTCATTTTCTGATGAAAAACGATGACTCCGGACCTGTCGAACGTCCCCAAAATGGTCCATATCGATGAAATTTTAACATTTAATCTTTTGACTCCAAACAACTGTTGGATGTGAATTATGAATTTTTCAACTAAAATAAGTGTGTTTAAAGTCATTTATGTGCCTGAAATTGGTAAAAATTGAAGCTTTTGTGTAAGCAAAACTCTGTAAAAATGGCAATTTTGGTCACTCTGATGGGTTAAAAAGTGGTTATTCAACATGAGGCACGATCTATTTGACATTTTGAATAATTTTTGTTATAGTCCGAAAAATTCATTTTCTGATGAAAAACGATGACTCCGGACCTGTCGAACGTCCCCAAAATGGTCCATATCGATGAAATTTTAACATTTAATCTTTTGACTCCAAACAAATGTTGGATGTGAATTAAGTCTTTTTCAACTAAAATAAGTGTGTTTAAAGTGATTTATGTGCCTGAAATTGGTCAAAATTGAAGCTTTTGTGTAAGCAAAACTCTGTAAAAATTGCAATTTTGGTCACTCTGAGGGGTTAAAAAGTGGTTATTCAACATGAGGCACGATCCATTTGACATTTTGAATCATTTTTGGTATAGTCCAAAAAATTCATTTTCTGATGAAAAACGATGACTCCGGACCTGTCGAACGTCCCCAA